>NW_016897363.1:0-479 GCF_001698545.2 Rhinopithecus bieti | reverse complement strand
ATGTGGTGCTGAGATGAATGTATATTCTGTTTATTTGGGTTGGTGAGTTCTGTATAAGTCTATTAGATCTGCTTGTTGCAGAGCTGAGTTCAGGTCCTAGATATCCTTGTTAACCTTCTGTCTCATTGATCTGTCTAACATTGACAGTCGGATGTTAAAGTCTCCCACTGTTATTGTATGGGAGTCTAAGTCTCTTTGTAGGTCTCTAAGGACTTGCTTTATGAATCTGGGTACTCCTATATTGGGTGCATATATATTTAGAAGAGTTAGCTCTTCTTGTTGAATTGATTCCTTTGCCATTATGTAATGGCCTTCTTTGTCTCTTTTGATCTTTGTTGGTTTGAAGTCTGTTTTATCAGAGAGTAGGATTGCAACCCCTGCTTTTTTTTTTTTTTTTTTTTTTTTTCTTTAAAATTTTTTTTTTTAGAGGATAGGATTGTACCCCTTTTTTTTTTTTTTTTTTTTTTTTTTTTTTTTTT
>NW_016897362.1:0-852 GCF_001698545.2 Rhinopithecus bieti | reverse complement strand
AAAGAGAGACGGGGAGAGAGAGAGAAAGAGAGAGAGAGAGAAAGAAAGAAAGAAAGAGAAAGAAAAAAGAAAGAGCCGGGCGCGGTGGCTCAAGCCTGTAATCCCAGCACTTTGGGAGGCCGAGACAGGCGGATCACGAGGTCAGAAGATCGAGACCATCCTGGCTAACACGGTGAAACCCCGTCTCTACTAAAAAAATACAAAAACCTAGCCGGGCGAGGTGGCGGGCGCCTGTAGTCCCAGCAACTCAGGAGGCTGAGGCAGGAGAATGGCGTGAACCCGGGAGGCGGAGCTTGCAGTGAGCTGAGATCCGGCCACAGCACTCCAGCCTGGGCGACAGAGCGAGACTCGAAAGGAACGGAAGGGAAGGGGAAGGGAGGGGAAGGGAGGGGAGGGGAGGGGAGGGGATCTTGGGCCCCTTCAAGCTGGGAGCCGCTCAGGGCAAATCTGCCTCTCATTCTATTCAAAGTCATCCCTCCGCTCACAGAGATAGGTACATATTCTGATTGCCTCCTTTGGAAAGACTTATCACAAACTCCAAAGAATGCAACCATCCGTTACCTGTGACCTGGGAGCACCCAGTCGGCGGGGACGGGGGGCGGGACTTGCTTTGAGCTATCTCTGCCTTCCTGGATGAAACTAATGTACTTCTTACATACATTAATTGGTGTCTCATGTCTCCCTCAAATGTATAAAACCAAGCTGTGCCCTGACTACCTCGGGCACATGTTGTCAGGACTTCCTGAGGCTGTGTAATGGGCGTGCCCTCAACCTTGGCAAAATAAACTTCGTAAATTAACAGACCTGTCTCTGATTTTCTGGGAGAAAAGGGGAGGGGAGGGGAGGGGAGGG
>NW_016897361.1:0-2692 GCF_001698545.2 Rhinopithecus bieti | reverse complement strand
ATATATTTATGTATATATCTATATTTAAAATATATATGGGGAAGATTTTGTGATAAATGCTATGAAGAAAAGTGTGTTAGAGAAGAGGTTAACGAATGTGTGTGTGGTGGGTGGTGGAATTTTAAGTGGTGTTAGGAAAGACCTCATTCAGAAGGTAGCATGTGAGTAAACATGAAGGAGGTACAAAAGTTCTCCTGCCATCATGGAGGGATGGTAAGAAGGTGCTGGTGACTGGAGTGAAGAAGCAAAGTGGAGAATAAGGGAAAAGTTGGAGATGAAACATAAGGGGACTCAGAGCTCTGTTTATCTTACTAGTGGCTTTGCTTTATTAAACAAAGACCTTTAAGCAGATGTTAACAAGATCACTCTGACTCCTAATTTGGAGATGAATTTAGGGGAATAAGGGAAGAAACAGAGAGACCAATGAGAAGCAGAAGAATTCTTTTCCTCAGGGTCTTTCTCATTGTTGTTCTCACTACCATCATCCTTTGGACAGACGGGTACTCTTTTAACTCAATTTGATCTAAATGTGGGTTTAAAAAAAATCCTTTTCTTTGTTTAACAACTGAGACAAAGCAGGAATTTTAAAGCAACACTTTACTGACAAACTATGTAGAATCAAAATAACATGAAACTAGATAATTTGTCCTATAATAGGAGATATTTTATTCAAATGAAGTCCCGTAGGAGAAACTCTTCTTCTGACTCCCTCTTCACGCTGGGCAGCAGAGGCCATCTTTAACCTTCCCACAAGAGAGGGCTCTACAAGACATAGTCATTGCTCAAGAGATTGAGAATCAAGACAGAGAAGTTTAGTCTCCTCCTGTGCTTACTTAAGGCTCACCTCCTTAACTCTACTTTCCTCTCCGGGAAATCCCTATTGCTCTGGTGATTGTATACTGGGATTTATACAACGTTTAGGGAAGTGTTACCTACTCAAAATATCCAAATATAGCAGCATAATTCTAATACTCTAATAAAAGGCACGTCGACATATTTTGAGGATGGGGAAAGATCATTAAATAACAGTATGAGTCATATTATGTCCTCAGTAAATATTAGTTACCTTTTCTTCCTCTCAGAGTGACTTTCACCACCCTCTGTAACTCATCTAGCCTTATCTAATGGGAGGCCTTTTTTTTTGGATGGCATGACTACATAATTTCAAGCTATTTCTTATGTTATTTGCTCTGTCTTAAATATCTTCCCCTTACCTCCTTCTCATACAAACCTTAAAGTTCTTCCATAGGTCACAACAACTTATAAGGTCTTTTACTTAATTGAACTCAACACTGATGTCTTCTCTTTGCTGTACATTTGTATGTCTAGACCAATCATTTTCATATAATATGAAACTTTTGGATATAAAATATTAACTTCTTGAAAGATAGTAACCCTGATTTGCTCTTTATACTTTAACTCCTTTTGTTTCTTTGTTTTAAATCCACTGTGCAAAGCTGTTTATGCAGCAGAAATTTAGTAAATATTCTGTGAACGTCTGAAACATCCATTCATCAATCCACTCACTCAAAACATTAACATACACTTTGTCATGCATTGCTAGATGTTCAAGCATGAAAATCAAACAATAGTGAAGAATAATTTATTGTAAATGTTATTTTCAGGGAAGAGAACACTAGAAATAACTTCTTGAGAAATTGGTTTGGGAAAGTAGTATATCCAAAATTAGAGAGCGCCATCTTGTGGGCAAGTGAGTATCTCACACAAATAATTTTAAGTTGCAAAATAGTAGAATTTCTTCTCTTTTTTTCTTACAATTCAAATCTCCTTTTACTGTAAATATTCATACCGATACATAATTATACATATTTAGAAGGTACATGTGATATTTTGATTCATGCATACAATGTGTAATGATCAAATCAGGATATTTAAGGTTACCATCACCTCAAACACTTACTATTACATTGGGAACACTTCAGCTCTTCCAGATATTTTGAAATATACAATAAATTATTGTTAGCTATAGTCACCTTTCTGTGTTATCAAATACTAGAACTTATTTCTTCTATCTAACTATATGCTCATACCCACTAACTAACCTCTCTTCATCCTACCTCTCTCTTCCCAGCTTCTGGTAACCATCATTCTACTCTCTACCTCAAAGAGATCCCCTGTTTTAGCTCCCACATATGAACGACAACATGCCATATCTGTCTTTCTGTGCCTGGCTCATTTCACTTATTGTAATGACCTCCAGTTCTATCAAGGACACTTAGGTTGATTCCATATCTTGGCTATTGTGAATAGTGCTGCAATAAACATGGGGTGCAGGTGTACTTTTAATATACTCATTGCCTTTCCTTTGAATAAATACCTAGTGGTGGGATTGCTGGATCAGATGATAGTTTTATTTTAGTTTTTTGAGAAACTCCCATACTGTTTTCCTTTATGGCTGTACTAATTTACATTCCCACCATCAGTGTATAGGAGTTCTCTTTTCTGAGCATCCTTCCTAGCATCAAATAAAATCTTTTAAAGAGGCTCTCTCTGTCCTAGCTGAAGAACAGAAAATACACATTAAAATTTTATATAATTATATTTTAAACAATCCTTAGAAACTAATTGTATTATTTACAATTTACTTTTAAATTTCTTGAATATCTAAAATGAAGGCTCAGCAAAGAAATTACTAAATATCATAAACATGACTTATACTTTTCATAAGAAA
>NW_016897360.1:0-1828 GCF_001698545.2 Rhinopithecus bieti | reverse complement strand
TTTTTTCTTTTCTTTCTTTCTTTCTCTCTCTCTCTCTCTCTCTCTCTCTCTCTCTTTCTTTCTTTCTTTCTTTCTTTCTTTCTTTCTTTCTTTCTTTCTTTCTTTCTTTCTTTCTTTTGGCAGAGTTTCACTCTTGTTGCCCAGGCTGGAGTGTGCAATGGTGTGATCTTGGCTCACTGCAACCTCCGCCTCCTGGGTTCAAGCGATTCTTCTACCTCAGCCTCCCGAGTAACTGAAGTTTCCATAGCTCTTCTCTGCCCTCCAGTCCCTGAGAGAAGTAACCACTTGCTGTAGTCCCTGCCTTGTAATACCTTAGGAGTCGGTTGAGCCTTTTCAGTTTTCCAATACAACTAGAGAGCTGTGCTGCTAACAGGGATTTACACTGCGCTCTCTCCATGGGAGTAATGTGTGTTTCCATCTCCCATCGGGACTGCCCACCTTCCTTCAGTGTAAAAGAGAGAGATGGAGTGGAGGGCTGGTGGCTTGGTGACAGGTGATATGGATGTTCACCTTTTCTGCCAAAAGCAAAGGGTCCTACAACTAGAGGGGAGGCCCAGGAAGAGTTCCCAGGGGAGCCCACAAGGTGTTCCCTGGAGTTGAGAGGCCCCAGGTCAAGTGTCCAACCTTTACAGGAAAGTCAGACGGCCAAAGCATGTGTTGCTATGTGGAAGGGCCAGCGATGTGAGGGTTGTCCTGGAGTGCCTCTCAGGGACTGGCAGGGCCACGGAGCCAGGTGCTTCCTCTGGGTAAGCCATGCTAGCCAGGCACGGTGGCTCATGCCTGCAATCCCAGCACTTTGGGAGGCCAAGTCAGGAGGATCAGTTGAGGGCAGGAGTTTAAGACCAGCCTGGGTCACATAGCAAGACCCTGTCTCTACAAGATATAAAATAAATTAGCTGGGCTAATGGGCCTAATGGTGCCTGCCTGTGGTCCCAGCTACTCAGGAAGCTGAGGCAGAAGGATCACTTGAACCAGGGAGATCAAGGCTGCAGTGAACCATGACCTCAGCACTACACTCTAGCCTGGGTGATAGAGTGACACCCTGTCTCAAAATAAAATAAAATAAAATGAAAATAAAGGCCGTGTTCACAAGAGCACCCTCCAGGACCAGATAGCCCCAGCAGACAGGTACAGGCCGGGCCTCCAGGAGCAGGAACTGAGGGAACAGTGTCACGTGGAAGATGGGAGGTCCCCAAGGGGAGGGGAGAGAGTGTCCAATAATTCCTAGAAGTCTCCAGAGAGAAAGCATTGCCTTGGGCACCAACCGGCCCAGTTAGAAGGCACCTACTCAGTTCCTATCGCCAGCCAAGGATGACCACTTCACCCCTTTATGGCTCCCCACCTCCCTCTCACCCACCTCCCAACAAGCAGGAGAGCCAGCAGGGGCTGTTGAACTAAGTCTGGTCTGAAACTGCCTCTTTGACTATTTTAAGTTTGGCCTCAAGTTCTTTCCGTGCATAGTGAGCTGTAAGCTACCTAGAGGCTGAACAGACTGCAGCCTACTCTTGTGCCAATCACTGAGTTTCTGGCAATTGAAGGCGGCCAACTGTTTAGACTCTGTTCACATAAGGCAAGTGCCCAGCTGCAATCACCCTGCTGTTTCTGCACCTCATTTCTGTGTTCTGTTCCTCACTTTCCCTTCTTTGTCCATAAACTTTCTTCCACCACGTGGCTATGTTGGAGCTTCTTGGAACCTATTCTGCTCCCGGGTTGGCCCAATGTGTGAATCATTCTTTGTTCAATTAAAGTCTGTTAAATTTAATGTTTTTTTAAAAAATTTGATGTTGTTCAAATTTACAAGAAAAAAACAAACAACCCCATCAAAAGT
>NW_016897359.1:0-289 GCF_001698545.2 Rhinopithecus bieti | reverse complement strand
AGCTTCCAGTTAAGCTACAGGCAGCAGCCTGGACTGCTTGTCATGCAGCACATATTTACTGAGCACACCTGAGCCTGGTACTGGAGGAGACTTCCCTTCCTGTCCAGTCACCATGTGCTGCTGTCACTGAGCCGCTAGGTGGCTTCACAGAGAGCATAGCCTCACCCAGCACCTCCCCTTCTGACAGACACCTCAGCCCACAAGGGCCCAAGCTACGTGTTCTGTGGTAAAATGAAGGAGAGCTCCTCTCCTCTAGTTGTCTTCAGGCGGCCCTGAGCAGTCAGGTGTG
>NW_016897358.1:0-477 GCF_001698545.2 Rhinopithecus bieti | reverse complement strand
TAGATCACGATTAATATAATTAATATATCAATATTAATATTATTAACATTATACATTATATATTGTTATGTATAATATTACATTGTATGTTATATATTATATTACATAATAATTACACATAAATATACGAATAAATATCAATGTTATCTTTATTTGTTTATTTATTTATTTATTTTGAGATTGAGTCTTGCTCTGTCACCCAGGCTTGAGTGCAGTGGCACAATCTCATCTCACTGCAAGCTCAGCCTCCCAGGTTCACGCCATTCTCCTGCCTCAGCCTCCTCAGTAGCTGGGACTACAGGTGCCGCCACCACGCCCAGCTAATTTTTTGTAGTCTTAGTAGAGATGGGGTTTCACCATGTTAGCCAGGATGGTCTTGATCTCCTGATGTTATGATCTGGTTATATAAAATATATTTTATATGTTTTATGTGTTATATAAAATATATAAATATGAATATATTATATATTATATACA
>NW_016897357.1:0-2691 GCF_001698545.2 Rhinopithecus bieti | reverse complement strand
AGAGTATAGAAAGAGGTGAAAGCCTTCCCAGCTAATTTTGCAGAGGAATTTTGATACCAAGTGTTAATAATGTATCAATACAATACTGATTCATTAATTGTGAGAAATATACCATCTCACTAATGTAAGAGCTTAGAAATAGAGATGCAAACAATTTCTAAATAAAACACCAACAAATTGAATGTTGTTCTTTATAGTCAGCTGGACCCCTCACCCCAAGAACATTAAGAAATGTATTAATATGTTGCATCAGTAGATCAAAGGAGAAAAGTCACTTAGTCATCTGATGCCAAGAAGCTATTTGGTACTATTTATTATCTGTCCTGGTTTTAAAACTACATGCAGGACCAGCAGGATACTACCTTAGTTTATTTTGGAACATCTGGTTGACCCCAACAGCCCTCCTTAGTGGGAAGAAGTAGAGGAGGATTTTCAAACGTGGAGACCTACTCATTGTTTCTACCTCTAGGAATTTATCCCATAGAACTACCTGCATAGGTGCAAGACTGTTCTGCAGTGTTCTTTATAAGAGCAAAACTCTAGAAGTAACTTGAATATCTATGAATTGGGGCTGTGTTTAATAAATCATGGCATATTTACAAGATAGAACACCAGGAAGTCATTACAGTAACTACAGTAGACCTAAAAGTATTGGTTTGGAAAGACTCTTTCCACCACAGGTTAATTTTGCCTGTTTTGAGTTTAATATCAATTGAGTCATATACTGTACTCTTTTGTGTCTGTTTTAAACTCAAGGTTATGGTTGTGAGATTCAGCCTTGCTGTGTACAGCAGTAGTTGGTTTATTCTCATTGCTGTGAAGTTCCTTTGTATGAATATACCGCAATTTAATTACTGATAGCTTGTATAAGTTTTATGGTCAGAAAACTCAGATAGTTTAAAAGTGAAATTTGATTGAAGTTACAGCTCCAATTAGAGGTATTTTATAACTTGATACTTCTATGCAACATTAGTCTGCGTTTATCTAACTCGAGTTAGCTCTAGCTCTCCCATCTTCTTTATTCCCGTTTTATTTCTCTCTTTTGGGTCATTAGTATCTCCACTATAGAATGAAAGGGAAACAGGAAAGAAATGAAACCTGAATCCCTTAATTGTGCCTCTCATTACTGCTCTGGCTCAGGGAGAATAAAGTGGGGTAGCTCTTTCATTAAGGTACCCTTCCCAGTAACTGTGATGCAGACATTCAAAGCAAATCTCTAGTACAAGATATAATCTGATACTGTTGCAGCCAATGTTTTCTAGTTCCATAGTTAAGTGGCTCAGAGCCATAACCAAATCTTCCTAATTTTAGATTGTTTGGCTTACCTTTCACATCCATTTATTTAGGTTTAATATAAAATTTAATAAGGCAATCCTAACTTGAAAGTTGAAATGGGCCTTAGAGATAATCTCAACTGGTGTTCGAAACCTGGTGGATGAGGAGGTGGTGTCTCTCGTGGTCTGCCCAGCCTACATAGCGGTGGGGACCCAATCCAGAATAGACTCCTGGCTTACATTTTGGAGGCAATGCTTTCTCCTTAGTCAAGAGCCTTTTGGAGCTCCTTTACAAAAGCAGTTAGCCCTTGCTTGTTCATTTGCTTGCCCTTCTCTTGTTCATTTGTTTCCAGCATTTACTCTGTAGGTTTTAAGTTACTAAGCAGTTACTTCACAGTTTGTAATTGTGTTTGATTTGATTCTTATTTCTAGTCATGGGCAATATAGCCCTTCAGTTTTAAAAGATTTATTCTAAATTGGCCATGGAAGAATTCTGGTTTTGTCACTCTCTAAAATTCAACCCAAAGTCCAATTCTATTTAAGTTAGCATTCTGAGAGTATATCCATATTATTAAGGTAGTAAGTGTATGAAGTAACTTTTTTATGCATTGCTTTTCAGGAGTAGAGGTTTACCACTCTTAGGTGACTAAGCAGTATCACAAATAAACCCTCCAGCAAGTTTAAAATAATTAGGTCCAACTCAGAGGAAGTGGAGTTTCTCCTGTTGCACAAAATGATGTCTAGCAGCTCCAGTGAAATCGATGTGGTTTGTATTCAAATTGAAAATCTGTCTTTGTTCTTTTATTGTGCTATACTTCTATTCTAAATTTAATTTTATACAGTGAAATGCATAGTTCGTAAGTAAATTTTGTTATGCATTTTAACAGTAATATATAAAGTTCTTGTGACAATTTGTGTACAAGTTTCTTTGTGAACACACACTTAAGTTCCTTTTGGGTGAACAGACAGAAGTTGAATTACTAGGTCATGGAGTTCATGTAAATTTAACTCTGTGAGAATCTGCCATACAGTTTTCAAAGTGGTTGTGCTGTTTTACATTTCTGTTATATTCTTCTGTCTTTCTTAATCCTTTAAGTTGAATCAGTATGTAGATTATTAACCTATAAATAATATGGCTTAACAGAAAACATCTCTTTTTTGTTACATAAGCACATAGATATTAATGCTACCTAAGTAGTCTAGGCAATTCTCTTAACTACTATCAGTCCTAATGTTTTCAAAATCTTTGGAGATAATGTTAACTGTCTACCAAGAGTCATTTTCTCTGACATAACTATGTAAAAGCACTTTGAAAAGCATAAGGCACTATACAAGGGTAAGATAGTATATTTTAAAAGTACTAAACTGTAACCCAATTCCATATGTTTTGTGATTTCTATCATGTATTTTGAAACAA
>NW_016897356.1:0-289 GCF_001698545.2 Rhinopithecus bieti | reverse complement strand
CTCTATTAGAAATACAAAAATTAGCTGGGCGTGGTGGCACCCGCCTGTAGCCCAGCTACTTGGGAGTCTGAGGCAGGAGAATTGCATGAACCCGGAAGCTGGAGGTTGCAGTGAGCCAAGATTGCGCCACTGCACTCCAGCCTGGGCAACAGAGTGAGACTCCGTCTCAAAAAAAAAAAAAAAAAAAAAAAAAAAAAAAAAAAAAAAAAAAAAAATTTTAAAAGGGAAAAACCAACACAAAAAAAAAAAAGAAATTATTATAAGGTGAATACCAGTCAGACAAAAAAAT
>NW_016897355.1:0-847 GCF_001698545.2 Rhinopithecus bieti | reverse complement strand
ATTTGGGTTGGTTCCTAGTGTTTGCAATTGTAAATAGTGCTGCAGTAAACATACATGCCCATGTGTCTTTATAGTAAAATGATTTATATTCCTTTGGGTATATACCCATTAATGGAATTGCTGGGTCAAATGGTATTTCTGGTTCTAGGTCTTTGAAGAATTGCCACACTCTCTTTCACAATGGTTGAACTAATTTACACTCCCACCAACAGTGTAAAAGTGTTCCTATTTCTCCACATCCTCTCCAGCATCTATTGTTTCCTGACTTTTAACGATTGCCATTCTAACTGGTGTGAGATGGTATCTCATTGGGTTTTGATTTTCATTCCTCTAATGACCAGTGATGAGAGGCTTTTATCCATGTGTTTGCTGTCCTCATAAATGTCTTCTTACTTCTTTTGAGAAGTGTCTGTTCATATCCTTCACCTACTTTTGAGG
Source organism: Rhinopithecus bieti (assembly GCF_001698545.2). Lineage (NCBI taxonomy): Eukaryota > Metazoa > Chordata > Mammalia > Primates > Cercopithecidae > Rhinopithecus > Rhinopithecus bieti. The sequence continues at coordinate 409 of NW_016897355.1, read as the reverse complement.
GTTTTTTTTTTCTTGTAAATTTGTTTAATTTCCTGTGGATTCTGGTAATTAGACCTTTGTCAAATGGATAGATTGCAAAATTTTCTCCCATTCTGTAGATTCCCTGTTCACTCTAATGATAGTTTATTTTGCTGTGCAGAAGCTCTTTAGTTTAATTAGATCCCATTTGTCAATTTTGGCTTTTGTTGCAAATGTTTTGGTGTTTTAGTCATGAAGTCTTTGCCAATGTCTATGCCCTGAATGGTATTGCCCAGGTTTTCTTCTAGAGTTTTATGGTTTTAGGGTTTACGTTTAAGTCTTTACTCCATCTTGAGGTAATTTTGTATAAGGTGTAAGGAAAGGGTCCAGTTTCTGTTTTCTGCATATGGTTAGCCAGTTTTCCCAGCACCATTTATTAAATAGGAAATTG
>NW_016897354.1:0-851 GCF_001698545.2 Rhinopithecus bieti | reverse complement strand
TCCCTATATCAATGAGTAAATATTTGTGTCTTTTAAAGTTATTCAGTCATAATTTTGGCTAAATGAATGACTTATGGTAACCTAGAATTCTACTTTATAATATCAAGTGTGTGGGTTTTGTTTGTTTGTTTGAGATGGAGTCTAGCCTTGTCACCCAGGCTGGAGTGCAATGGCACCATCTCGGCTCACAGCAACCTCTGCCTCCCGGGTTCAAGCGATTCTCCTGCCTCAGCCTCCTGAAACCTTTAACATATTTAATAGGCTTCTCAAAATCAGATTTCAGCTTCAAAATGGTCTCTTCTGACCTCTAACTTTAGGATGCTACAACGGGTCCCCGAAGCATTCAAAAGAGAGAGAAACAGGATTATTTGCCATGTTAAGTTACATGAGAAGCATTGTCAAAATAAAAAATAATGTTTAACTTTCTTCAGGTTATATTTTAGTAAATGATATTAATATATGTTCCAAAATCATATGGGATTTCTAAAATTCTAATATGTCTGAGTATATGCTAGCAATCATAATTATGATTATTATGTTGTTATTGACCACGTTTCTTTGTCAATTGTGTTTTAACTATAACCACTTAAATTTATTTCCACAGTTAATTGCTTAATGATGATATGGTTTCTGAAAACTTCAAAACTTCCAAAATTCTAGAATATGGTGTCTTTTAGGAGGTTCATGAAAGGATAGAAAGGACCCTGAAAATCATTCTTGAATGCAGGTTTCTAATCACTTGAAAATCATATCATTTGTACTGGGTAAGAATTCCTGAGACTTTAATTAAAAGACTGACTAGTTTTTAAAACTGCTAACCCAAGTAGAACAAAAATTAATTGAATACCAAG
>NW_016897353.1:0-849 GCF_001698545.2 Rhinopithecus bieti | reverse complement strand
AAATCCCTGCATTCAGAATGGAGAAAATAAAGGCCCTGAGGTTCAAGAACATTTAAAACCTTGTGAGAGGTTGACCATGTGTAGATTCCAACAGCTGTGGGTGAGAGCTGGGCAAGATGACGACGCTGCCATGTGCCCAACACACCTGGCCCAGAGGCATTCAGCAGAGGACACAGGTGTCCAAGCTGCTGCCAGGGTCAATGAACAGGATTCAAAAGTCAAGAGGGCATCTGGCAACCCTGTGGCCTTCAATGGCCTATCCAAAGCTACGGGTGAGCTGAAGGACAGCCTGGAGTCTCCTGAAGAACTGAGGGCCCCTCCGCCCCACCTGGCACAGGGCACCATCTCTTCCTCCTGTCTGTCCCCTGCTTCCTCTGTCCTGCCATCTCCCCTTCCTCCCTACTCAGCTCCCTGCAATCCTCTCTCCACCTTTCCAAGGTAGACACAACTTGCTGCTCTCCTGAGGTCCCACTAAGATTGTGGCTTCTGGTTCCCACACCTCTGTGACTTGATTTCCCTGGCCCCTCCTTCACTTCCTTTCTGTTTGTCCCAGCCCCACCCCAAGTCCCTCTCTGCCAGCTCCCTGTCTGCCATTCCTAATCCCTTCATCCTGATTCCTTTTCTGCTACATTTTCTCTAGCTAAGTCATCTTTTATTTACTTGCTAATAATCTATCCCTTGGTTCCCTGGTTGTCTGTCTTACGCAACGTGGAGTGATGAAAACCTAGAAACTAGAATCTAACTCCCAGCCCTAGACAGGACTCAGTTTTGTAAAAGGGAGGAAAAAAACAAAACAAAACAAAACACAAAAGCAAACCTCAGCAAACGAACACCTAGTCTAGAGCCTGA
>NW_016897352.1:0-1550 GCF_001698545.2 Rhinopithecus bieti | reverse complement strand
TTTGTCCTGAATGTTACTGACTAGGTTTTCTTCTAGGGTTTTATGGTTTTAGGTCTTACGTTTAAGTCTTTAATCCATCTTAATTTTGTATAAGGTATAAGGAAGGGGCCCAGTTTCAAACATATTAATGAGAAAATAACAGTGAATTTTGACTCCATAAGTATCAAAAGCCAAACCACTCTATAAGGACAACACAGTTTGTTAAAATCTACTCATAATGAATAAGAAAACAATGAGAGCTCAAAATTCAGTATCTGTTCCAAAATGCTACTTCGAGACCATTTAAGGGCAAAATATTTTGAAAAAAACAGCTACCTGAAAAAAAAAAAAAAACAGGTTTGCTTGTCAAATTATTTCCAATCTAGAAAGCCCTATAAATTACAAATTATATATAGCATAAAATATTTTAGTATAAAAAAATTACTTCACACCTGTCAGAATGGCAATTATTAAGTCAAAAAAACAAAACAACAACAACAAAAAAAAAACACAGATGCTGGTGAGGTTGCAGAGAAAAGAAAACACTTATACACTGTTGGTGGGAATGTAAATTATACTTCAGCCACTGTGGAAAACAGTATGGCTTTCTCAAAGAGCTCAAAGCAGAACTATCATTTGACTCAGCAATCCCATTATTGGGCATATCTCCAAAGGAACATAAATTGTTTTACCATAAAGACACATTCATGTACATGTTCATCGCAGCACCATTCACAACAGCAAACACATGGAATCACCCTAAATGCCCATCTGGATAAAGAAAATGTGGTACATATATACCATGGAATATTATGCAGCCATAAAAAAGAATGAGACCACTTCCTTTCCAGAAACATGGCTGCAGCTAGAAGCTATAATCCTAAGTAAACTAACACAGGAACACAAAACAAAATACCCCATGTTCACTCTTATAAGTGGGAGTTAAACATTAAGTACATAAAGATACAAAGGAGGGAAAAGAGACACTGGGGCTACTGGATGGGAGGAGGGTGAGGATCAAAAAATTATCTACAGGGTGCTATGCTTATTACCTGGGTGACAAAACAATCTGCACACCAAACCCCTGTGTTTAACTATATAACAAACCTGCACATGTATCCCTGAACCCAAAATAAAACTTTAAAAAACTTGAAAAGAAAACAAAATTGATACTTACCATATGTACATGGCCACAGATCATCAAACCAACATTTTTTGTGAAATCATGAACAAGATGAAGTAAAGCTGGACGTGAGTTTGGAGCACCTGTCATAACAAGACACTGTGGCCTAATTTAAGATGAAAAGACAAATTTAGATAAATTTGTGTTTCTGGCAACAAGAACATGATTTTAAGTTGTTTCTCTAAGAAACTTTCTGTATTCAACTGTCCTTAAAACGCAGGCCACAGGATCCTCAAAATAATATTTTAACCTGGACTTCTTGGTACATGAGAAATGCAGAAACAAAATCCTGGAACAAACATCATGCCAAATGTCTCTCTAAAATAACAGGCAATGTTATACATCAAGATTCTGCTAGGTATTACAGAAAGAAATTATCAGGCTAGTT
>NW_016897351.1:0-1230 GCF_001698545.2 Rhinopithecus bieti | reverse complement strand
TTTAGCTCAGGTATGAATGGAAGATAGACTTGGGAAATAGGCATCTAGGATACAGACTGGTTTCGATGAGTCTGCATTTCAGTTTGGCTATACTTGATGTATGAGAGATTTGCAACATAGTACTTCAAAATAAGACAACTGGAGCTATGGGAGTTCTGTATCCATGAGAACAGGAATTGTTATGTTCACATTATTCCCAATACTAAAAGGTGACTGCTAAGGATCTGTTAAATGTATGGGCCAAAAAAACAAGTATGTGCCAATAGGAACATTTTACACGAATGCGTACTATACACCAGGCACTAAAGGTGACCAGAATACAGCAGTCAAAGCTTGGGGGGAGGAGAAGAGACCCCAAACCAGATTTTCAGATAGTACCCATAAAGATGACACAGGATGCCGTGACAGTAGAGGAGGGGCAGCAAGAACTGTCATAAGAAGGCCCCTCTGAGGAGCAGCAGTGAAATCATCAGACCTTGGAACCACTACTGTATTCCTTCCTGTCTGTACGTTGAGCTTGAGCTCCCTGTGCTCCAGGTAAGGCCATGCCTTGCTGGCAGGATGAAAGTGGGCCCAGAGCTCCGGTTTGCTACGGGAATCACATACTCTATCTCACCCTTCAAGCCCTCCTGTCATTCTTCATCACCCAGATTTTCATCTTCATGTACATCCCCTACTGTGACTTCCATCTCCCTCTCCTCCCAACTGCAGAAACTCGTTCACTTTACCCCTTAGAATTCAGCAAGACTCACCCCACTGCGTCCTCCACCTCTGCTTTGAATGTTCCCTTCACCTTCTTTCCTAGTTGCCTTGCAGTCCTGCTTCCCCTATCACTCCCCTCCTACCACTACCACGAGGTTCAGGTAAGATGTCCTCCTTGCCCCTCAATGCTACCTCCAATGGTGTCCTCTAAAACCCCTGCAGAAGGCTGATGCTATCAGTCTGTTGTACCTACTAACCCCGGGCTGGCCACCCAACTGCTCCTCATCACAGAGCTGGCTCATGGTCAACCCGCCCTCGCCGTTACTCTGGTCATAATTCTTAGTGATTTCACTAGCCATGCAGATGCTGCTTCCAGTAACCTGGTCTCTCATTCTTTGACTTCTCCAGTGGTCTCATCATCCTTACCTCAGCCATCCACCACTCCCGCAGTCATATCCTAGACCTTGTTTTTTGTTTGTTTGTTTTAAAGAGATAGGGTCTCTCTCTCTCTCTTCTCTCTCTCCTCTC
>NW_016897350.1:0-1394 GCF_001698545.2 Rhinopithecus bieti | reverse complement strand
TGCGTGGTGTCGTGTGTGTACATGGTGTGTGTGTGTGATCCTGTAGTGTGCTAAGCAGAGCGGCCAGCCCCAGGATGCGGTGACCGCTTCTCTTCGGGTCCAGGAGGGCGGGTCCTGCGACTGCCCCAGTGAAGCTGCCCACGGAGCCAGCCGTGACCCCAGCACAGTCCTGAGCTCAGCACAGTCACTCCCCTCCTTCCTGAGATGAAAACTAGCATGGCTGCTCTTTTATTTAAGGAACTCCAGGAGGAAATCCCTGGAAATGTCCTTTTGTTGTGCTGGAAATGCAAATATTCTCCCTGGAAGTGGATCTGTTCTTCAGAGCAGAGGGGATTTCGTGGGGATTTCGTAGTTGCCGGGTGAGATACCCCAAGGAGAGACAGACGGGAGGAGCGATGGGATCCCTCGAATCCTCCCCAAATCCTTCTGCTCCTGGTGCCACCCCAACCAAGTACGGGGCGCCTGCAGCCCTCTACTCAGCACAGAGGGGCCCAGAGTGGCCTGGAGTTCCCGCGGCGTTGGCTTTCTGCAAATTATTTCTATTGTAGAATTATTGCCCATTTCCCAACATATTTGCTCTTATGCTGGGGCATGTGTGGGCTCTGCCAGTCACCGATTCTTGCCTACTAAGGTTCCCGGTGGCATCGGTGAGTGCCTGGCCCTGGCCAGTCATCGGGGTTACCTGGCATCTAAGAACCGAGTGGCTTCACCTCCCATGTGGGTTGAAATGGAACAGATTCTAAAATAACTGATCCGAGCGTCTAGTCTTCAGCAGATTGACAGCAGAATGTGACCATGTGCCCCGTCAGTTCTGACACAGTGATGCGTGGGTTCCAGGCTCGGTCTGGCCTTGCAGTGACAAACAGCAGCTTTATGCAGGTTCCTGTTTCACCTCTAGACGGTGGAAGTGGAGTACCTGCTGCTCACGCCCAGAAATTAGAGCTTGGTCCAAAAGCCTACCTCTCATTATGGTGTCAGGGAAACCCAGCAGGTGGTTTATGCTTTTCCGAGTAGAAAGAAGCCTACGTCTTCCTTTCCCCGTGGGCTGCCGGGTGCTCTGTGGGGCCCGTGTTCTCTCCAAGCGTCCCCAGCATTAGGACTGAGCATCGGTTCCCTGGAACGCAGGCAAAGCCGGGCCATCTTTGGCCCATCTCAGCACAGCTCGGCCTTCGAAGCAACAAGCGGCAACAAGTCTGCCACTCCTGCGGGCGATTTACACCTTGACTCAAGTCCCTTAAAGAAATGCTGCAGAAGGGCTGCCTCCCTAGCACACTGCCTGCCTTCTGGAGTCCACCCCTCTGCTCCTCTTCTGTCTCAGCTCACGTGGCAACGGCTCCTCAAGTCCCAGATCCTGCACCCTCACCTCCCCAGATGCTACCCAAGTCCCCTCCTGT
>NW_016897349.1:0-285 GCF_001698545.2 Rhinopithecus bieti | reverse complement strand
TTAACCAAGAACCCAAAACAAATGCAATAAAACAAAGATAAATGGTTGGGACTTAATTAAACTAAAGAGCTTTTGCATGGCAAAAGGAACCGTCAACACAGTAAACAGACAACCCACAGGGTGAGAGAAAATCTTCACAACCTATATATCTGACAAAGGACTAATATCCAGAATCTACAATGAACTCAGACAAATCAATAAGGAAAAAAAAAAATCCCATCAAAAGTGGGCTAAGGACATGAATAGACAATTCTCAAATGAAGATATACAAATAGCCAACAAACA
>NW_016897348.1:0-1409 GCF_001698545.2 Rhinopithecus bieti | reverse complement strand
ATAAATGGGCTAAATGCCCCAATTAAAAGGCACAGACTGGCAAATTGGATAAAGAGTCAAGACCCATCAGTGTGCTGTATTCAGGAGACCCATGTCACATGCAAAGCCACACATAGGCTTAAAATAAAGGGATGGAGGAATATTTACCAAGCAAATGGAAAGCAAAAAATAAAATAAATAAAAGAAAAGCAGAAGTTACAATCCTAGTCTCTGATAAAACAGACTTTAAAACAACAAAGATCCAAAAGACAAAGAAGGGCATTCCATAATGGTAAAGGGATCAATGGAACAAGAAGAGTTAACCATCCTAAATATGTATGCACCCAATACAGGAGCACCCAGATTCATAAAGCAAATCCTTAGAGACCTACAAAGAGACAGGCTCCCACACAATAATAATGGGAGGCTTTAATTCCCCACTGTCAATATTAAACAGATCAATGAGTCAGATGGCTAACAAGGATATCCAGGACTTGAGCTCAGCCCTGGACAAGTGGACCTAATAGACATCTACAGAACTCTCCACCCCAATTCAACAGAATATACATTCGTGTCAGCACCACATCACACTTATTCTAAAACTGGCCATACAATTGGAAGTAAAACACTCCTCAGCAAATGTAAAGGAATGGAAATCATAACAGTCTCTCAGACTACAGTGCAATCAAATTAGAACTCAGGACTAAAAGCTCATTCAAAACTGCACTACTACATGAAAACTGAACAACCTGCTCCCAAATTACTACTAGGTAAATAATGAAATTAAGGCAGAAATAAATAAGTTCTTTGAAATCAATGAGAACAAAGACACAAGGTACTAGAATCTCAGGGACACAGCTAAAGCTGTGGTTAGAGGGCAATTTATATCACTAAATGCCCACAGGAGGAAGCGGGAAAGATCTAAAATTGACACCCTAAAATCACAATTAAAAGAACTAGAAAAGCGAGAGCAAACAAATTCAAAAGCTAGCAGAAGACAAGAAATAACTAAGATCAGAGCTGAAATGTAGGAGATAGACACGAAAACCCTTCAAAAAAATCAATGAATCCAGGAGCTGGTTTTTTGAAAAGATTAACAAAATATATAGACCACTAGCCAGACTGATAAAGAAGAAAAGAGAGAAGAATCAAATAGACACAATAAAAAATGATAAAGGGAATACCACCACTGATCCCACAGAAATACAAACTACCATCAAAGCATACTGTAAACACCTCTATGCAAATCAACTAGAAAATCTAGAAGAAACAGATAAATTCCTGGACACACACACCCTCCCAAGGCTAAACCAGGAAGAAGTCAAATCCTTGAATAGACCAATAACAAGTTCTGAAATTGAGGCAATAACAAATAGCCCACCAACCAAAAAAAGACCAGGATCAGATGGATTCACAGCCGAATTCTACCA
>NW_016897347.1:0-474 GCF_001698545.2 Rhinopithecus bieti | reverse complement strand
ATAGTGCTGCAATAAACATATGTGTGCATGTGCCTTTACAGTAGAATGATTCATAATCCTTTGGGTATATTCCCAGTAATAGGATTGCTGGGTCAAACAGTATTTCTAGTTCTAGATCCTGGAGGAATTGCCACACTGTCTTCCACAATGGTTGAACTAATTACACTCCCACCAACAGTATAAAAGCATTCCTATTTCTCCACATCCTCTCCAGCATCTGTTGTTTCCTGACTTTTAATGATTGCCATTCTAAATGGTATGAGATGGTATCTCATTGTGGTTTTGATTTGCATTTCTCTAATGACCAGTGATGGTGAGCTTTTATTCATGTTGGTTGTCCACATAAATGTCATCTTTTGAGAAGTGTCTGTTTATATCCTTCACCCACTTTTAATGGTGTTGTTTCATTTTCTTATAAATTTGTTTAACTTTGTAGATTCCGGATATTAGCCCTTTGTCAGATGGATAGATTAC
>NW_016897345.1:0-233 GCF_001698545.2 Rhinopithecus bieti | reverse complement strand
TTAGCCGGGCGTGGTGGCAGGCACCTGTAGTCCCAGCTATTCGGGAGGCTGAGGCAGGAGAATGGTGTGAACCTGGGAGGTGGAGTTTGCAGTGAGCCGAAATTGCACCACTGCACTCCAGCCTGGGCGACAGAGCAAGACTCTGTCTCGAAAATATATATATATATATGAATATATATATTTATATGAATATATATTTATATGTATAAATGCATAAATGGTATATCTGTTTT
>NW_016897344.1:0-470 GCF_001698545.2 Rhinopithecus bieti | reverse complement strand
TAATTTTAAGTTTAAGTCTTTAATCCATCTTGAGTTAATTTTGTATAAGATGTAAAGAAGGGGTCCAGTTTCAATTTTCTGCATGTGGCTAGCCAGTTTTCCCAACACCATTTATTAAACAGGGAATCCTTTCCTCATTGCTCGTTTTTTTCAGGTTTGTCAAAGATCAGATGGTTGTAGATGTGTGGCATTATTTCTGAGGCCTCTGTTCTGTTCCATTGGTCGATATATCTGTTTTGGTACCAGTACCATGCTGTTTTGGTTACTGTAGCCTTGTAGTATAGTTTGAAGTAAGGTAGTGTGATGCCTCCAGCTTCGTTCTTTTGTTTAGGATTGTCTTGGCTATATAGGCTTCTTTTGGTGCCATATGAAATTTAAAGCAGTTTTTTTCTAGTTCTGTGGAGAAAGTCAATGGTAGCTTGATGGGAATAACATTGAATCTACAAATTACATTGGTCAATATGGTCATT
>NW_016897342.1:0-1373 GCF_001698545.2 Rhinopithecus bieti | reverse complement strand
TACTTAATTAAATATATACTTCAGACAATGGAGTTTAATTTATAGAATTAAAGTGTCTTGCCTGAGAATGGTCAGAAACCTTTGTCTCTGCATGGGCTAAGTTAGTTAAAGAATGAACTTTCCATATCTCCAAATTGAGAGACTGCCTGAAGATGATCTTTAAAATTCTTCTCAACTCCAAAATCCGGTCACCAAAATATAGTATTTTATTTAAATATGGAGAAAAAAGACCTTATTTTGGCTGTTATTTTCTCAGTCTTTATGTAATGTTCTACAATATTGGCCATATTTGGTGGCGGGTTGGGGAGATGAGTTTATTTCCCATTCATCCCGGCCCAACTAATTTTAGACCCTAATAAGAAAACACCATGTTTAATTTGTAACACCTATGTCTGGTCACAGAAATACTGTAAAGCCCAAATTTAGCTGTGAGGCTCCACTGAAAGAAAAGCAAAAGAAAAGAAGTACATACATTTTATACAAATGAAAACGCACTGACTTTTACCTTTCATGACACTTTCATCTCTGCTGTTTCTCATCTATGCTGCTACTCATAATTTTGTGTAAATTTAAAACTTTTCTCCTGTTTTCTGCTTAGGTTCTTATTGTGATAGAAGGTATACATACCACAGAACTACTTTCCAAAAGTTTCCTGTGACACGTCACTTATCAAGCTCTAAATTTCTGGAATGATGTTGACCAGTAGCAGCCTTTCTAAAATGCCTTCTAGATCACATCTACCTTTGTGACAGTATCGCTAAATAAGTTGTATCAAGTGGAACATGCCAGTATGTTTCACAAAGTTAAATGAACCTAGCATTTACTGTTGCTATAGAAACAAACTACCACAGCTGAATTTAAAAGGTTGGTACAGAATCAATTGGGCAGACATGAATGGTTCAAATTAAGCAACTGCCATCCTCTAGTCATTAAGAATTCAAGACTATAATGAATGAAACTCTCCTCTGATCCAATAATGGGTTAATCCTTTCTTAATATCAAATATCTTCCAGTAGAACTCAGCAGAGTTCTGGCTGTGAACAGTTTATGCCTTAACGTTTTGAGTGACAATACTGTACTTGAATACTTGAATTCCTGTCTCTTTTATGAATGAGTCATCACTAATCCTCAAATGAACTATTAATTATAATAAATATTGTCCAGATGTTATAATACTTTACTGGTGGATTAATAGGTTTCCCCAAACCTTTTACCTTATGCTCTAATCATTTACAGGCATTTTGCGGATGAAAGCTTCAATGCTCTGGGAAGAACTAACTAGAGAACTAACTGCCTTACAGAAAGCCATTGGGAGGAAACGTCTATAAATCTGAAAACAAGAACAAATTTTAAAAGTTGTTTTTTAAAAAAAA
>NW_016897341.1:0-471 GCF_001698545.2 Rhinopithecus bieti | reverse complement strand
GATTTCTCCTGGTAGTATAATTTAGATTTTGCTTTTATTTTATGTTTACCCTTGTATGTTTTCTAGTTTGAGGTTATCATAAGCTTGCAAATACTATCTTATAATCTATTATTTTAAAATGATCACAACATAACAATCTTTACATAAACTAACCAACCAGCAAATAGAAAACTAATAAAACTGTATGTCTTAATTTTATCACCCTGCTTTTAACTTTTTTTGTTTGCGTTTACATCTTATTAAACTATATAAAAGTTGTAGTTAGTATTTTTTTTTTTTTAAATTTTACTTTAAGTTCTGGGGTAATTGCGACCAACGGGCGGGTTTTTTCCTTTTGTAACTTTTGCCATGCTGGTGTGGTGCACCCATCAACTCGTCAGCACCCATCAACTCATCATTTACATCAAGTATGACTCCCAGTGCAATCCTTCCCCCCTTTCCCCTCCCCATAATAGGCCCCAGTGTGTGATG
>NW_016897340.1:0-482 GCF_001698545.2 Rhinopithecus bieti | reverse complement strand
TAGCCAGCTTCTGTCAATTCAGCATTCTTTACTGCTGTGCCATGGTCTCAGGGGATCGATTTTGTCTGTTCTGAGGGCAGGAAGAACCCATCAGGTGATTCCATCTCCCTTTTGCTCTCCAGTCTGCCTTGTCTCTGACCACCCTTGGCCTGGCTCCCTGGGTCCAGCCACAGGGGCGTCAGCAGGTCCCTGATCACCCCAAGCAGGGCCCGGCCTCCGGGCCATACCTGCTGTTCCCTCTGGCCTGTGCGCTCTGCCCTCATGTCTTCACATGGCTCATTCTTTCCACTCCTTTAGGACTACTTTCAAATACTATCTTAGAAGGGCCTTTCCTGACCACCGTACCTGAATGAAGGAATGAATGAATCCACTGATGCCATTATCCCCTAAGACTGTGGCTCATTTAGGCTGCACCTGGAAGACACCTTTTCTTTTTTTCTTTTTTTTTTTTTTTTGAGACGGAGTCTCGCTCTGTCGCTCAG
>NW_016897339.1:0-1017 GCF_001698545.2 Rhinopithecus bieti | reverse complement strand
ATGGATAGATGGATGGACTGGTGAATGGATGAGAGGATGGATGGATAGGTGGATGGATTAATGGATGGATAGGTGGATGAATGGATGGGTGGATGAATGGATGGATGGATGGATGGATGGATGGATGCATGGATGCATGGATGGATGGATGGATAGATGGAAGGACTGGTGAATGGATGAGTGGATGGATGGGTGGGTTAATCAACAGTTAACAGGGCCTGGGAGATGGTATCTAGGAGGGCAAAAGTCTTCAACTCCTTTCAAACCCCTGGGATGTGAGATTGTCTTGGGGCAGAACCCCAGCCTGGGAGCAAGTCAGTCCTTGTCCGTCACTGGAGTGGTCACGGGAGGAGTCACCCTGGCCCTGCCCTTGGACCTGGGGTGGTTCTACAGGGCACATCCCGTGTAACCAAGACGCTGGCTCTGGCCTCTTCCTGGCAAGGATTTGGAGGTTGGGGCAGCCGCGTCCATCCCCAATGCTGAGGATGATGGGCAGCAGTCCAGCCCATCTGGAAAATCAGGGTGGACTCTAGTTTCCATCAGCTAGAGGTCCTCCCTGGGCCCTGCCTGTGTGCCCGGTGGCCCTGAGCTGAAGGGTGGCCCCAAAAGGCGCATCATCCAGAAACTGTGAAGGTAGTGTTATTTGGGGAAAGGGTCTTTGCCGATGTGAGTACATTAAAGATAACTAGATGAGACCACCCTGGACTGGGTGGGCCCCAAATCCTCATACGGTGACCTTGTAAGAGACAACAGTGGGAAAGATGCAGACGCAGAGAAGGCCACGTGAAGACAGGCAGGGCTGGGGCGATGCGTCCACAATCCCAGAACCGCCGGGATGGGCGGCAGCCACCCCAGGGAGCCACTCCCTCAACCTGGGGTGTAGGCCCCACCTGGGCATGTTTGCCACCCTAAAGTCCACCACAGCCTGTGCAGTCCCGGCAGCCGACGTGGGGCCGCTGTGCCCACAGTCCAGGGCAGGTGGTCAGCCCCACACTGCCCACCGAGCACTGCATTGGG
>NW_016897338.1:0-1515 GCF_001698545.2 Rhinopithecus bieti | reverse complement strand
GAAAACCAAGCAAGCCAGGGGCAGTGGCTCACTAAAAAAAAACAAAACAAACAAAAAAAAAAATTAGTCGGGTGTGGTGGCAGGTGCCTGTAGTCCCAGCTACTCAGGAGGCTGAGGCAGGAGAATCCCTTGAACCCGGGAGGTGGAGGTTGCAGTCAGCTGATATGGTGCCATTGCACTCCAGCCTGGCCAACAAGAGCAAAACTCCGTCTCAAAAAAAAAAAGAACCAAGCAGACTAGAGACGTGTTACGATACAAACAGTTGGCACCTAAACAAAGCATAGGCCTTCATGCAAATGCAGTGGAAAATGACACCTGGAATAGCAACATCAGCCAAGGTGAAAGACGGTTGCACAGGCTGCACCTCTACCGTCTTAGCCTCCCTGTTCCTGCAGGAGCTGTGTCTTAGTCCATTCATGTTGCTGTAAAGGAATACCTGAGGTTGGGTGATTGATAAAGAAGAGATCATTGAGCGGGTGTGGTGGCTCAGACCTGTAATCCCGAACATTGGGAAGGCGAGGCAGGTGGATCATGAGGTCAAGAGATTGACACCAGCCTGGCCAACATGGTGAAACCCCATCTCTACTAAAATACAAAATTAGCTGGGCGTGGTGGCGTGCACCTGTAATCCCAGTTACTTGGGAAGCTGAGACAGGAGAATCACTTGAACCAGGGAGGCGGAGGTTGCAGTGAACTGAGATTGCGCCACTGCACTCCAGCCTGGTGACAGAGCGAGACTCTGTCTCAAAATAAAAAAAAGAGAGAGAGGGAGAGATCATTTATTTGGTTCATGGTGGTTCTCCAGGTAGTCCAGGAAGCATGGTGTTTGGATTTGCTTGTGGTGAGGGCGTCAGGCTGCTCCCAGTCATGACAGAAGGTGAAGGGAAGACATTGTGTGTGGAGACCACATGGGCAGAAAGGAAGCAAGAGAGAGGGGTGGAGGTGCCAGGCTCTTTTCAACAACCAGTTCTCCTGGAAACTGAGAATCAGAACTCACTCATTACTAGGGGGGCAGGACCAAGACATTCATAACGGATTCGCCCACATGGTTTAAACACCTCCCACCAGGCCCCATCTACCACACTGGGGTCAAATTTCAACATGAAACTTGACAGGACCAAACAAACCTTATCCAAATCATACCACACTGCATCTCTCCAGAATCGATGAAGAGAAGGTTATCTTCCCAAGAGCTCAATCTGATGACTCACCAAGGCTGCTGGAACTGGCACCATGATGGATCTCCTTGTCAAAGGCTCATATCTTCCTGTTGACATTGACGTAGAGAAGTTTATGCTCTCAAAAGCTCAACAAGATGGTTCACCAAGGCTGCAGGAACTGGGCGCCATGGTGGGTCTTCTTGTCAATGACTTGTACCTTGTTGCTGACATGGATGTAGAGAGGTTTATCTTCCCAAGAATTCAACCAGATGGCTCACACAGGCTGTTGGAACTGGCACCCTGGTGGATCTTTTGTCAAAGACTCATATCTTCTGGTTGACATTGATATAGAGAA
>NW_016897337.1:0-1272 GCF_001698545.2 Rhinopithecus bieti | reverse complement strand
GTACTTAATCCAGCTTCCCCTCTCACCCAGGATTTGCTGCCTCCTACATTCTTATCACTCAGAGACTGCAGGGATAAATGTCCAGCTTCTAAGTGCCAGAACCTGGGGCACAAGGGAAGAATCTATGCAAAGGCCACAAAAGCACTAAAGCTCAGGAAAATGACCTCTGATGTCATAGTAGGAAAGAAGATAGGCCATATTAATCACATGATAATTGAGTGGAGTAGGAGAATTTCCAATCAGAGGGTTCATTGTGTCTTGGGGCCCTTTTAGGGGAGGACGTCATAGTCATTCCGGAAGGAGTATGAATGGTGTGGAGCTGTGTTTTGTGCTTCAAAGAATAGGTGAGAATCAGAACCTGTGGCCAATGTATGCTCAGCAGAGATATTTTCCGGTTTATCTCTTGGTCAAAGGATTGTGGGTAAGAGAGTGAAAGATACATTATATCTTAGATCTGTGGCTTAAAATGTCAGTTTGAGAATGATATATTTTAAAGGGTGCATTGGAGGGAGTAAGAAGTGCTAAGTAGATGAAATGCTTTTAAAATTCTAGGTAAGACATAATAATGTGGAAGTATTAGCCAGTGAGACATTACAGACTTATGATCTATATGATTTGCTTACTGGATTGTGAGGTGGTGAGAGTGGTTTCACAGTCAATGCTAAAAGGTAGTGGTGCCATTAACAAGAAAGGGAATGATGGGGATAATTGTGGGAGAAACAACACTGTGTATTACTATATTCCTTTTTTCTTTGGTAGAACTTGAAGCCTATTTCATAAAATTTCTACATTTTTTCCAAACAGGTGTTCTGTTTGTTACATGACTGTGTTAGGCTGTTTGTTTTGTTTTGTTTCTTTTCTTTTGTCTTTTGTTTTGTTTTTTTGTTTTATTTTATTTTATTTTATTTTAAATTCTTTTATACATTATTGGGGTACAGGTGGTGTTTGGTTACATGAGTAAGTTCTCTAGTGGTGATTTGTGAGATTTTGGTGCACCAGTCACCGGAGCAGTATAGACTTTACCATATTTGTAGTCTTTTATCCCTCATACCTTTCCCACCCTTCCCCAAGTCCCCAAAGTCCATGGTATCATTCTTATGCCTTTGCGTCCTCATAGCTTAGCTCTCATGTATCAGTGAGAACATACAATGTTTGGTTTTTTATTCCTGAATTACTTCACTTAGAACTGTAGTCTCTAATCTCATCCAGGTCACTGCAAATGCTGCTAATTCATTCCTATTTATGGCTGAGTAGTATATATATATACATATG
>NW_016897336.1:0-1516 GCF_001698545.2 Rhinopithecus bieti | reverse complement strand
TAAGTTTGATTTCTCTTTTTTTTTCTCTCCTTTTAAAATTTTACTTTAAGTTCTGGGATACATATGCAGAATGTGCAGGTTGATTACATAGCTATACATGTGTCATGGTGATTTGCTGCACCCGTCAGCCTGTCATCTAGGTTTTACACCCCACATACATTAGGTTATTATCCTAATGCTCTCCCTCCTCTTGTCCCCTACCCCCCAACAGGCTTTGGTGTGTGATGTCCTCCTCCCTGTGTCCATGTGTTCTTACTGTTAAACTCCCACTTATAAGTGAGATCATATGGTGTTTGATTTTCTGTTTCTGTGTTAGTTTGCTGAGAATGAAGGTTTTCAGCTTCATCCATGTCCCTTCAAAGACATGCACTCGTTTTATTTTTTTATTTTTTTAATGGCTGCATAATATTCCACGGTGTATATGTGCCATATTTTCTTTATCCGATCTATCACTGATGGGCATTTAGGTTGGTTCCAAGTCTTTGCTATTGTAAATAGTGCTGCAACAAACATACGTGTGCATGTGATTTATAGTAGAATGATTTATAATCCTTTATGTATATACTCAGCAATGGGATTACTGTGTCAAATGATATTTCTGGTTCTAGATTCCTGGTGAATTGCCACACAGTCTTCCACAATGGTTGAACTAATTTACACTCCCACCAACAGTGTAAAAGCATTTGGATTTCATCACATCCTCGCCAGCATCTTGCTTCCTGACTTTTGAATGATCATCATCCTAACTGGCATGGGATGGTATCTCATTGTGGTTTTGATTTTCATTTCTCCAATGACCAGTGATGATGAGCTTTTCTCATATGTTTGTTGGCCACATAAATGTCTTCCTTTGATAAGTGTCTGTTATTATATTTCACCTACTTCTTGATGAGGTTGTTTGTTTTTTATTTTCCTGTAAATTTGTTTAAGTTTCTTGTAGATTCTGGATATTAGCCCTTTGTCAGATGGCTAGCTTGCAAAATTTTCTCCCATTCTGTAAGTTGCCTGTTCACTCTGATGATAGACTTTTTTTGTTGTGCAGAAGCTCTCTAGTTTAATTGGATCCAATTTGTCAATTTTGGCTTTTGTTGCAATTGCTTTTGGTGTTTTAGTCATGAAGCCTTTGCCCATGCCTATGTCCTGAATGGTATTGCGTAGATTTTCATCTAGGGTTTTAGGGTTGTAGGTTTTCTGTTTAAGTCTTTAATCCACCTTAGTTAATTTTGTATAAAGCATAAGGAAGGGGTAGAGTTTCAGTTTTCTGCATATGGCTAGCCAGTTTTGTAGCTCCATTCATTCAATAGGGAATCCTTTCCCCGTTGCTTGTTTTTGTCAGATTTGTTGAAGATCAGATGGTTGTAGATGTGTGGTGTTATTTTTGAGGCCTCTGTTATGTTCCATTCATCTATATATTTGTTTTGGTACCAGAACCATGCTGTTTTGGTTATTGGAGCCTTGCAGTATAGTTTGAAGTCAGATAGCATAATGCCTCCAGATTTGTTCTTTTTGCTTTGGA
>NW_016897335.1:0-850 GCF_001698545.2 Rhinopithecus bieti | reverse complement strand
AAAGGAAGGAAGGAAGGAAGGAAGGAAGGAAGGAAGGAAGGAAGGAAGAAGGAAGGAAGGAAAATTTAAAGTATTGTTAAGTCAAGTTTGGCCTAAGGCTGCCTCCTTAGATATTTTATGTTGAGCCTCAATTTTCACCCTAAGTTGTGAAGTATAACAAGTAGAGATGTAAACAGACCTTAGCCTACACTGTGCCAATCACCAAGTTTTGGCCAATCAAATATAGCCAACTGTACAAATCATGTTCAAACAAGGCAAATGATGAGCCATAACCAGTCCAGCCATTTCTGTACCTCACTTCCATTTTCTGTACCTCACTTTCCTTTTCTGTCCATAAATTTTCTCCCTCCACTTGGCTGTGCTGGAGTCTCTGAGCCTAATCTGACTCAGGAGGCTGCCCAATTAACAAATCATTCATTACTCAATACATCTCTTTAATTTAATTTGGCTGAAGTTTTCTTTTAACAGTATGCACTTAGGCTACAATGGCATTACACTAGAAAACTAGAAACTAACAACAGGAAATAACTAGAATATCATCAATATTTGGAGACGAAACATGTTCTTTTCTAAGTACCACATGGTTCAAAGAGAAGCCTCAAAATTTTTTTCAAAATATATTTTGATTAAATATAAATTAATATACATCTAATAAAATTTGTGGGATGCAGCAAAAGCAATACTCAGATGGAAACATATAGCATTAAATGTATACATTAGAAAAGAGGAAGGATCTAAAATTAATTATCTAAACCTCCACCTTATGAAACAGAGAAAGAACAATTTAAGCCTCATGCAAGTAGAAGAAAACAAATAATAAAATTAGAGCAGAGGCCGGGCGCGGTGGCCC
>NW_016897334.1:0-474 GCF_001698545.2 Rhinopithecus bieti | reverse complement strand
ATACTTTTAAAATGAATTTTAGACTTTTTTTTTTTTTGAGGCGGAGTCTCGCTCTGTCGCCCGGACTGGAGTGCAGTGGCCGGATCTCAGCTCACTGCAAGCTCCGCCTCCCGGGTTTACGCCATTCTCCTGCCTCAGCCTCCCGAGTAGCTGGGACTACAGACGCCTGCCACCTCGCCCGGCTAGTTTTTTGTATTTTTTAGTAGAGACGGGGTTTCACTGTGTTAGCCAGGATGGTCTCGATCTCCTGACCTCGTGATCCGCCCGTCTCGGCCTCCCAAAGTGCTGGGATTACAGGCTTGCGCCACCGCGCCCTGCCTAGACTTTCTTTTTTTATAGAGGTTGCTTCTCTTAAAAGCCTTCTCTTGTCTGGCTGTGGTGGCCCATTCCTGTAATCCCAGCAGTTTGGGAGGCTGAGGCGGGCAGATCACGAGGTCAGGAGATAAGAGACCATCATGGCTAACACGGTGAAAC
>NW_016897332.1:0-232 GCF_001698545.2 Rhinopithecus bieti | reverse complement strand
GATCGAGACCATCCTGGCTAACCCGGTGAAACCCCATCTCTACTAAATACAAAAAACTAGCGGGGTGAGGTGGCGGGCGCCTGTAGTCCCAGCTACTCGGGAGGCTGAGGCAGGAGAATGGCGTAAACCCGGGAGGCGGAGCTTGCAGTGAGTGAGCTGAGATCCGGCCACTGCACTCCAGCCTGGGCAACAGAGCCAGACTCCGTCTCAAAAAATAAAATAAAATAAAATT
>NW_016897331.1:0-231 GCF_001698545.2 Rhinopithecus bieti | reverse complement strand
TTCTGCTGGGAGACCAGACCTTGGGGTCCCCATGCCAAGGCTGTGGCATGATGTAACACCATCTTTGGGGCTCTGCACTCCCTGGAGTCTCTGAGCTTTCAGGTACCATTGCATTCCCCTGGTCCAGATGATGGTGCCTGCAGTGGAAGCCCCTTGAGATACACCTGGTTCAGCCTTGCATGGAGTGGCGCCTGGAGCTGCCTGCCCCACCACAGCAGCTGGAGTGCCTGG
>NW_016897330.1:0-231 GCF_001698545.2 Rhinopithecus bieti | reverse complement strand
TTGAGTAGCTGGGGCTACAGGTACATTTCACTAAAGCTGGCTAACTTAAAATTTTGTTTGTAGAGATGGGGTGTCACTTTGTTACTCCAGCAGATCTCAGACTTCTGACATCAAATGATCCTCCTCCCTCAGCCTCCTGCTAAAGTGTTGAGATTACGGGTGTGAGCCACAATGCCTGGCCTTGATTTTTTTTTTTTTATTAGTGTAGAAAGATAAAGTTTTGTATACTAA
>NW_016897329.1:0-231 GCF_001698545.2 Rhinopithecus bieti | reverse complement strand
ACTGTCTCCCAAGTAGCTGGGACCACAGGCACACGCCACTACACCCAGGTCACTTTTTTACATGCTTTGCAGAGATGAGTTCTTGCCATATTGCCCAGGCTTATCTCGAACTCCTGGGCTCAAGTGATCCTCCCCTTCAGCCTCCCAAAGTGCTGGGATTACGGGTATGAGCCACCACATCCGGCCTCATCTACTTTTAAAATACAATTTATTTTATTTATTTATTTATTT
>NW_016897328.1:0-232 GCF_001698545.2 Rhinopithecus bieti | reverse complement strand
AAAGCCAGGTTTCCTTTCTGATCCGGAACCTGTTTATTCAGCCAGGCCTAATGCCAGATGATCTCGGGCTCTGAGGATGACAGACAAACCCAGCAGCCTCCAGTAGGGTGCTCAAGGCCTGGTTTTGAAGTGGAAACAATGATCCATGCAGCCAGTGGGAACCTGCCAAGTTCCCCACAAGACCGTTCGCCTGGAGGCAGTAGATGAGAGCGATGGGAGGGCCTCCATGCCC
>NW_016897327.1:0-849 GCF_001698545.2 Rhinopithecus bieti | reverse complement strand
TAGAAACTTCTCTGTGGCCCCTCATAATTGTTACACCTTCTACAAAATTAACCACTATTTTTTAACTGTCATTGCTATAGTATAGGTTTTCCTGTTTTGAACTTTAAATGATAGAAATCATACAGTATACATTCTTTCATATCTGGCTTCTTTTGATTAACAGCATGTCTGTGAGATTTATCCACATTGTTGCATAAAGTAGTAATTGGTTTTTTCATGCTGAATAGAACTTCATTTTTTAAAATTCACATTTTATTTACTAATTTTATTTGTATGCCATTTGAGTTGTTTCCAGTTTTGAATGTTAGAATGTTGCTATTGTGAATATTCAACAGAAATGCATACATATAATGGCATTACATTTAATGGCAAAACCACAATTATTTTGCACCAACCTAACATATATCTTTTGGTACACACATATGTATGTGCACTATACATATGCATTTCTGTTGTATTATCAGCCTTTAATTTTACTCATTCCAGTGGATACATTGCAACTTCTCATTGTGGCTTTATTTTTTATTTATCTGATGATAATTGTACTTTTATTTGTTTAAATAATATTTAGATGTACACTTTTATAAAGTTTCGGTTTAAGTATTTTGCTTGATTCTCTATGGAATTGCCGGGGTTTTTTCTTATTTATGATTATGAGTTTGTATTTTTTGAAATATATGTTGTCCAATATGTGTACAGGAAATACCTTTTCCCACTCTATTACTTGCTTTATTCACTCTTTTAATTGCTTCTTTCACTGAATAGAGATTCTTAATGTTAGCAAAGTTCAAAATATCAATATTTTAAATCTTTAAGTTAATACCGTTTTATTTTTCTTCTTTAAGAAAT
>NW_016897326.1:0-471 GCF_001698545.2 Rhinopithecus bieti | reverse complement strand
CAGACTTTTGCACTGGTTTTCCTCATCTTCATGGATTTATCTATATTTGGCCTTTGCTGTTGGTGACCTTCGGCTGGAGTTTTATGTGGTTGTCCTTTTGCAGATGCTGATGCTATTGCTTTCTGTTTGTTAGTTTTCCTTCTGACAGGTCCCTCTTCTCCAGGTCTTCTGGAGTTTTCTGAGTGTCCACTCCAGACCCTGTTTGCCTGGGTATCACCAGCAGAGGCTGCCTGCTCCTTTTCCTGGAAGCTTTGTCCCAGAAGGGCACCCGCCAGATGTCAGTTGGAGCTCTCCTGTATGAGGTGTCTGTCGACACCTGTTGGGATGTGTCTCCCCATCAGGAGGCACCGGGGTCAGGGACCCACTTGAGGAAGCAGTCTGTCCCTTAGCAGAGCTCGGGCCCTGTGGTGGGAGATCCCCTGCCCTCTTCAGAGCCAGCAGGGAGGAACGTTTTTTTTTTTTTTTTTTTTT
>NW_016897325.1:0-846 GCF_001698545.2 Rhinopithecus bieti | reverse complement strand
CACAAATCAGAAAGCAGTTTCTCAGAGACCTTCTTTCTAGTTTTGTCTGAGGATATTTCCTTTGTCACCATAAGCTTCTATGTTCTCTGTAATATTCCATTGTGGATTCCAAGAAAACAGTGTTAAGAAACTGCTTAATGGAAAGAACACTGTAACTCTGTGAGATGAATTCCAAATCATAAAGCAGTTTCTCAGGAAGTTTTTTTTTTTGGTTTTATCTGAGGATATTTTCTTTGTCAACATGGGCTTCAATGTGATCCAAAATATTTTCTTAGATTCCCAAAATCTGTGTGACCAACTGATCCATAAAAGAACCCTGTAACTCTGTGAGCAGAATTAACACACCACAGTGTACCTTCTCAGAAAACTTCTTTTCAGTTTTATATGGGTATATTTCCTTTGTCACCATAAGGTTTAAGGCGATTCAAAATATCCCATTGTGGATTCCAAGAAAACAGTATTAGCAAACTGCTCAATGAAAAGAAAAGTGTAACTCTGTGAGATGAATTCACATATCACAAAGTGGTTTTCTGAAGGCTTCTTTTGGTTTTAACTGAGGATAGATCCTTTGTCACCATAGTCTTCAATGCACTCCCAGACAGCCTATTGCAGATTCCACAAAACAGTGTTAGCATACTGCTCTATAACAAGAACGATGTAACTCTGTGATGTGAATTCACACATCACAAAGCAGTTTCTCAGAAAGTTTCTTTCTATTATTTAGCTGAGGATATTTCCTTTTTTACTATAGGCGTCAATGTGCTACCAAATATCCCTTTGAAGATCCAAGAAAACTATGTTGGCATACTTCTCCATGAAAAAACAGTTATAACTCTGTGAGTTGAA
>NW_016897324.1:0-472 GCF_001698545.2 Rhinopithecus bieti | reverse complement strand
CCACAGCCGTACAAAAGCATTCTGATTTCTCCACAGCCTCCCCAGCATCTGTGTTTCTTGACTTTTAATAATTGCCATTCTGACTGGCGTAAGTGATATCTCACTGCGGTTTTGATTTGCATTTCTCTAACGATCAGTCATGTTGAGTTTTTTCTCATATGTTTTTTGGCCGCATAAATGTCTTCTTTTTTTTTTTTTTGTTGAGACAGAGTCTCGCTCTGTCGCCCGGGCTGGAGTGCAGTGGCCGGATCTCAGCTCACTGCAAGCTCCGCCTCGCGGGTTTACGCCATTCTCCTGCCTCAGCCTCCCGAGTGGCTGGGACTACAGGCGCCCGCCACCACGCCCGGCTGGTTTTTTGTATTTTTTAGTAGAGACAGGGTTTCACCGTGTTAGCCAGGATGGTCTCGATCTCCTGACCTCGTGATCCGCCCGTCTCGGCCTCCCAAAGTGCTGGGATTACAGGCTTGAGCCA
>NW_016897323.1:0-473 GCF_001698545.2 Rhinopithecus bieti | reverse complement strand
AGGCAGTGCCGGGTCCCACTGATCTGTCCTCCCAAGGGGAGGCGGGGCCCTGCCGGACAGCATCAGCGAGGGGACGGGCAGCTCAGGCCTGGCAGGGCAAGCGACCAGGCGTGTTCCCCTACCCAACTCAACGCAGTCATCATAGGCCCCTCATGGCTCTATGAATCTGAACTACAGACAACACGTTTCAGGATGGAAAAGGGGATGTGAGCCGCTGTCACAGGGCCCCTGCCTGGACAAGGACAGACGCAGGCAAGCGCTGCTCGTCTTCCAGCCTGGGTGTGGCTCCCAGCACCCGGCCTCTCGTGGTCTCCTGGGTATTCCCAGCTCCTTAGCTGGACCAGTGAGGTCAGCCCAGACCCGGCCTCGGACATGTTTTCATCTCCTTCTGCGCCGCCTTTTGCCCCTGGGGACTCATGGAATTGCCCTGAGAGGACTGAGCTCCTCACTGGGAGGGGCCCGTGCGGGCTCTT
>NW_016897322.1:0-1248 GCF_001698545.2 Rhinopithecus bieti | reverse complement strand
CTCTGCAAAAACAATTTATGCATAAATTTAAATTTAAAACTAGTTACTGTGACCATAAGGCTCTAAAGTGTTACTGAAGTTATTCTGGATTATCTTTTCATTATTAGTAGTATATCTTGTATCAAAACAAAATAAACATATCACAAATTTTATATTGACTGAACAGTACAATTCTTTTGGAAACCCATTTCTTAACAAAAGAACTGGTCTTGCCTCCCACTTCATTCATGAAGCCATGGATAAATATTGTTTATTGCTAGAATGAGAAAATATTCATAATCAATTCTATTCCAATTTTGTATTTAAAGACAAAAGTACTGAATAGATGGGAACAGCAGGAGTTATTATTTACCTTGCTTCTATGAAAATTGTATATGTCTGTAAAATTACATAATATATTAAAATTATCTTACATGATCTATTAGCTGACAATATGATTAGATGCTCTTTCAGTTTTGGTGAAAGCAAAGAATTGAGAGCAGCTTAACTGGCAAATGAATACATTACTCAGTTGTTATTGTTACTGCCCATGCAGATAGCAACATTCTGAACTGCTACTTTCACAGGGTGCCTGGGGCAGTGTATCATAGATAGATATGGGATGCCTGAGGCTGATGACTTTCTTTTGGTAAAGACAGAGCAGGCCAATTGTAAAAGGGGAGATGGAAGAGGAGATTTGCCACAAGTCGATCTGTCTGGACAAAAGTGTAGGTGGATATTGATGATATATATAGAAATGGGTGGACACCCGCTAGAATTTGGCTTGATGCTGGGGTCTTGGAACAAGACAATAGGGAGTAGGCCGACTGTGTGAAAGAAAGCTACAGGTGAACATCTGGGCTCCTGGTTGTCAATCCTGGATCTGCCAGAGCCAGAAGGGAGCTCTGGAAAGAGACATTGTTGTTGATTTCACCCCCCTTTTATCCCCTGGGGCTAGAATGGTGGGTTGGTCCAGCTGGGGCTTTGGAGGGCAGCCTTTGACTGAACAAATTACTGATATTTTGCAAGTAAAACCAGTTTCTTCCTCTTCAAAATGGAAATATCAACCCTTACCTCCCAAGGGGTTTAGGAAACTTCCCAGACGCCATGATTATAAATGCAATTTCCCACTAGTTTCCTGCTAATTTATCTTGTCCCTCTCCCCAGGAATCTGTTTGTTTGTTTGTTTGTTTGTTTAAGTTGGGGCCAGGCTCAGTGGGTGGCTCACGCCTGTAATCCCAGTACTTTGGGAGGCCAAGGCGGGTGGAT
>NW_016897321.1:0-1022 GCF_001698545.2 Rhinopithecus bieti | reverse complement strand
AATTTGTCATTAATATTTGATCTGAAATGCATGAGATTCCTAGAAATCTGGTAAGTCTTTGTGTAATGGCTAATATTGAGTGTCAGCTTGACTGCATTAGGAGATGACTAGATATCTGGTAAATTATTGTTTCTTGGTTTGTCTGAAGGTGTGTTTAGAGGAGATTGATATTTGAGTCAGTAGAATGAGAGAAGATGACCACTCTCAATATGGATGGGCACTATCCAATCAGCTTCCAGCATTGCTAAATCAGGTGGAAAAAAAGGGGTTAAGTAGCTTGCTGAGTCCTCTCACTCTCAGTCTCTTTTCAGGCCAGACACTTGCTTCCTCTGCTCCTGCTCTTAAACATCAGACTCCAGGTTCTTAGGCTCTGAACTCTGAGACTTTCATCAGTGGTTTTCCACTTGGGCCTTTGGCATCAAACCGAGGGCTGCAGTGTCGTCTTCCCTGGTTTTAAGGCTTTCAGAGTTGGACAGAGCCATGCTACTGACTTGCTTCTCTCTTTCCCTAGCTTGTAGAAAGCCAGTCTTTGTCTTGTAATCATGCTAGCCTGTTCTCCCAAATACACTCCCTTTGATATATATACATATATCATACTGGTTCTGTCCCTTTGGAGAATCTTGGCTAATGTACTTGGTATACATTATCAGTCATAACTCTGATGTAAATTTGTTGTGTGCTATAAAATAACCAAATTTCCTTGTTGATTATATTATTGTTATAATGATTTCTCATCAGGCTTTTAAGAATGCCCATTTTAAGTCTTATGTATAGTAAATTGCTTTATTCTGATGCATTTTCTTAAAACTTGTTACAAATTGTAAAGTATTGTGTTTTCTAGAAGATATTGTAGAAAATAATTTTAATATTCTCATAAGCACAGGTTTCTAACATGTTTGAATTTATAGGATTTGACTAAATTTCAAGAATTATAATAAAAAAGAAACAAACACTGGACCCATAAAATTGCTAACCCAGCACTAAGCAGAATAAGAATTAATTACAATACATTCAATTGATTT
>NW_016897320.1:0-233 GCF_001698545.2 Rhinopithecus bieti | reverse complement strand
CAGAGTGATGTTACATGTCAGTCTGCCAAGAAGACAGCAATTTTTTTTTCTTTTTTTTTTTTTTTTTGAGAACGAGTTTTTTTCTTTACCCCAGGCTGGGGGGACGGGGGATGATCTCTGCTCACTGCAAACTCTGCCTCCTGGGTTCACACCATTCTCATGACTTAGCCTCCCAAGTAGCTGAGATTACAGGTACTCGCCACCACGCCTGGCTAATTTTTTTTCCTTTTTTT
>NW_016897319.1:0-233 GCF_001698545.2 Rhinopithecus bieti | reverse complement strand
TGAACCTCTGAGGAGGGGGTTCAGTGATCTGTGGTTTAACAAGCCCTCCCGGTGAGAATCGGTCTCATTTACTACAAATAGAAGGTAATGGTAAAAATAAATGCATCTGCATATTGCCTAAAATCCTCTTGTGGGCCCCAGGTTCGCACACCACACTTCCGGACAGGAGTCCCACTCACAGAGGCTATGACAAGAATGCTCCTGCCCCGGGGCTGTGCAATGACAGCTCACAT
>NW_016897318.1:0-1397 GCF_001698545.2 Rhinopithecus bieti | reverse complement strand
CAGACACCTACAACCCAAAGCGACGGAAACTGGGAGGAATCAGAAACATACTCATGGATTTACATCCTTTAGTTGCACTTGTTGATGACAACAGCAGATATTCCTCAGCTGTGACACATTTTGCCCTGGCTAAGCCTGTGAGGATCCCCTCAAGGCTCTGGGACCCAGTCTTCAGTCATTCTTTTGGATTTGGGCATCTCATCAAACACAAAGCGGGTTCCATCACTCTCAGCGCGGTCGGGCTCCTGGTGGTTGTCCACTTCTCTCTCCCCATCTTGTGAAGTGTTGCGCATCCTGCCATTGTTGATGGCCTCCAAGCCTACCTGCTGCATGATGTAGTCAGCAAGGCAATCGAGCAGGGTAAGGAGGATATTTATTGTGGAGGAACTCTGGCTTTGGGCGTCTTGTTCATCTTGCACAACTCGGTCCACGAAGCTCATAGGGACCCGCAGCCCATTTCTAGAAGGGTCTTGAATCTGGTTGTTATTTGTAGAGGAGTTCTTATGGTTATTTTCTCTGACATGGTATTTGCTGGGTTTGGCTCTGATCAGCTCTGCTTGATTCTCCAGCTCAAGTAGGTCTCTGAGGACACTGGTGCTGCCTATTGTATCCCTCTGCTCCAGGCCCTGATTGGTCAGGGAGCTAGCTGCCTTTGTGACATCCCTAGGCTTTGTGATTTCACTGGTGTCCACTGGTCCCTGATCAGACCTCAGCTTAGAAATGTCTGTGACACTGATCTAGTCACCCTAATGACTGAACCCTGATTTCGAAGGAACTATAACTCTCTACCTGATTTTGACATTATAAAATAAAAGTGTGTTTCAATGGAAAACTTTGCTCTATCTTTAGGACACCACTGCAGGTTATCTGATTCTAGCCTTGCATTATCTGTGAAGTCTTTTATAGCCTTTTGTTAGTTGTAGGCTGCTGATACATGTACAGTATATTCTTTAGTAGAGGTTCAGTTGGTCTTCACCTTATGAAACCAGTTTTGCCTCCATGTGCACAATCATTTAATATTACTGATGAATATTCCCATATCGACTCTTTGGTTTCCCTTTGGAAGCAGTCATAACATCTTTTTTTTTAGCATGTGTTCATTTCGTAACTGTATGAGTGTCATGATTTTACCCTATTTGAAAATGCATTTTATTTTTTTATTTTATTTTACTTTTATTATTATACTTTAAGTTGTAGGGTACATGTGCACAATGTGCAGGTTTGTTACATATGTATACATGTGCCATGTTGGTGTGCTGCACCCATTAACTTGTCATTTGCATTAGGTATATCTCCTAATGCTATCCCTCTGCCCTCCCCCCACCCCACAACAGGCCCCAGTGTGTGAAGTTCCCCACTCTGTGTCCAAGTGATCTCATTGTTCAATTCCCACCTAT
>NW_016897317.1:0-349 GCF_001698545.2 Rhinopithecus bieti | reverse complement strand
CCTCCCACTTTAGCCTTCTGAGTAGTTGGGACTATGGATATATGCCACCATGCCTGGCTAATTTTGTGTTTTTTGTAGAGATGGAGTCATGCTATTCTGCCCAAGCTGGTCTCAAATTCCTGGGCTCGAGTGATCTTCCCACCTCGGACCCTCAAACTGCTGAGATTGCAGATGTGAGCCACCACACCCAGCCAAGTTGTTTAAATTAATTTATTTTAACAGTATGCTTGTATTCTTTCTTAGTCTCTGGGTACCACCCTAGAATATTAGGTGATCTTTAAGGTCCTTTTAGCTAATAGTCATATACTATTTTATTTGTATACTTACCTTTGTTTGGAGTATGACTTCC
>NW_016897316.1:0-347 GCF_001698545.2 Rhinopithecus bieti | reverse complement strand
GCCTGTAATCCCTGCACTTTGGGAGGCCGAGGCAGGCGGATCATGAGGTCAGGAGATGGAGACCATCCTAGCTAATACAGTGAAACCCCGTCTCTACTAAAATACAAAAAATTAGCCAGGTGTGGTGGCAGGCACCTGTAGTCCCAGCTACTCAGGAGGCTGAGGCAGGAGAATGGTGTGAACCCAGGAGGTGGAGCTTGCAGTGAGCCGAGATAGCGCCACTTTACTCTAGCCTGGGCGATGAGACTCGGTCTCAAAAAAAATAAAATAGAAATAAAATAAAATTAGCCTAGTGTGGTGGTGCGTGCCTGTAATCCCAGCTACTCGGGAGGCTGAGGCAGGAAAAT
>NW_016897315.1:0-351 GCF_001698545.2 Rhinopithecus bieti | reverse complement strand
GTGTATATACATGTATGTGTGTGTGTGTGTGTATGTGTATATATGTGTATGTGTATGTGTATATATGTGTATGTGTATGTGTATATATGTGTGTGTATGTGTATATGTGTGTGTATGTGTATGTGTGTGTGTATGTGTATATGTGTGTGTGTATATGTGTGTGTGTGTATATACATGTATATATGTGTGTGTGTATGTGTATATATATGTGTATGTGTATATGTGTGTGTGTATGTGTATATGTGTGTGTGTGTTATGTGTATATGTGTGTGTGTGTATATACATGTATATGTGTGTATGTGTATATATATGTGTATGTGTATATGTGTGTGTATGTGTATATGTGTGTGT
>NW_016897314.1:0-350 GCF_001698545.2 Rhinopithecus bieti | reverse complement strand
ATAAAACAGGATAGATGACTGTGGGTGCTGGGAAGAGGGACAGCATTTCTAAAGTTTCTCAGTTGAAAAAAAAAAGCCTGCTATTTTCATCAACAGATTTTACTAGATTTTTTACTTTTGTTGCTGGCTCCAGAATCTGATTTTAACCATTTTAACCATAATGAAAATAATTATGTTTAGCGTAATGAAAGGCCTCAGTGAATTTTTTTTTTATAATTTCATTGTCTTTTCATTAAAATTATTCTGGTTCTTGTCAACTTTACCTGTGATATTTTTTCTATAAATTTTTTATTGGACTGTAAGTGTCAAGGCAAAATTAGACATATCTGAACAATGTAAGTACTTGTTGA
>NW_016897313.1:0-1287 GCF_001698545.2 Rhinopithecus bieti | reverse complement strand
ACCATCCTGGCTAACACGGTGAAACCCCGTCTCTACTTAAAAATTAAAAAAAAAAAAAAAAAAAACTAGCCGGGCGAGGTGGCGGCGCCTGTGGTCCCAGCTCCTCGGGAGGCTGAGGCAGGAGAATGGCGGGAACCCGGGGGCGGAGCTTGCAGGGAGCCAAGATCCGGCCACTGCACTCCAGCCTGGGCCACAGAGCGAGACTCCGTCTCAAAAAAAAAAAAAATAATAATAATAATCTTTAGTTTGTTGTCAAACAAGATTGAGAAGTTAAAGCAGTTCTGATAGCACATTTGGTAAAGGCCCATTCTGCTCTAGGTACTAATGTCACTCACTTTTATGTAACCGGTATTTCCATATTGAACCAGCATTTTCTCTTGACATCAGGGGAAACTGAGAGTCAAAGGGGTTAAGTGTCTTGCTCCAAGTCACCCATCAAAAGTGGCAGAATAAGAACAAGGTCAGATCTTCTGACACAAGGTCTAATGACTTCTCCATTAAACTTCAATTGCCAGTTTTGTATGTAATAGGGGCAGGTTACTCTATCTATCTTTTCTTAGGGGAAACATATTCCGAAATGTAAAGTTTAAACTGTACTGTTAAACGGGGAGAACTAGAGAAGGTGAGACTTTCCACTAAGATTCCAAAGATCTAGGAAAGTAAATTTTAGATTAACACTGGGGAGATTGGATTTTCTTTTGGTAAAGAACAGAGAAATGTGAGATTACCCAGTGAAATAGGAACTTAGAGGAACAAAATCTATCTGGAGGTTTTGAAATCAAATGAAGTTACCGGAGTCCAAAATGCTGAGCAAGCCTTTCTTAAAGGCGCCTGCAAATGTAAAGAAAAAAGTTGGCAAAGTGAAAAGTATAAGAATTCATCAAATCAGCATGCTATAAAGTGTGTGATGTTTTAAAACCAATTCAACTATGAGTAGAGGTCATGTAGGCAGTGAATACAGTTAAACCCACTCTTTGGCGTGCCTGACCATGTGACCACAAATCTCCACTGCCACCTTGTGGTGGCTTGTATATTTCAGAGACAGGCTCCGTGAAGGGAATTAACCTCTGAAGTGCTGAGAGGTAAAATAACAGGTGTCTGATGGTAACCAGCCTCCCGCTTTCTAAACTCAAGAACCAGACAGATTTGGGGAACACAGGATCTCTCTTCTGGAGTTACTATCCAAATTCCTACCATAGCAGTTTAGGAGATAGCATAGATTTGGAGAGCAGGGCTGTTATACAGACCTCACAGGAGATAGCATAGATTTGGAGAGCAGGGCTGTTA
>NW_016897312.1:0-233 GCF_001698545.2 Rhinopithecus bieti | reverse complement strand
AGCAGCCAACAAAGGAAATTGTTTAGGATCAACCAGGGAAACAGAAAACCAAGGGTATGGGATCTGATAAGTCAAGCAAAAAACGTGTCTTAAGAAAGATGAGGCCAAGTGCAGTGGCTCATGCCTGTAATCCCAGCACTATGGGAGGCCGAGGCAGGCAGATTACTTAAGTTCAAGAGTTTGAGACTAGCCTGGGCAACATGGTGAAACCCTGTATCTACAAAACACACACA
>NW_016897311.1:0-348 GCF_001698545.2 Rhinopithecus bieti | reverse complement strand
CACCTTCCTTAAAGGCCAAACTGCCTGTCCAGCATCCTGCCCCTCCCCTCATCCCAGCTGCCTTGCCCATAGTTGCCTTGGAGGATCCTCGGCTCTACTCTGACCAGATGCCTCCTCTCCTCCCCTTCTGCTCCAGCCCAGCACTGTGCTAGCCCAAGCTCTTCTCAATGCCTTTCTTTAACATTGGCCATCTTTCTCCCGCTTATATTAAAAAATTATTTATTTACGTTTTGGCTGGGTGTGGTGGCTCACCCCTGTAATCCCAGGACTTTGGGAGGCCAAGGTGGGGGGATTGCTTGAGCCCAGGGATTTTGAACCCACCCGGGCAAAAAAGAAAACCCCCCCTTT
>NW_016897310.1:0-350 GCF_001698545.2 Rhinopithecus bieti | reverse complement strand
CCCCGATGGCGCTTTACCCCTAGGACTGGTTTAGAATGTAATAACTCAAGGATTTGATAATACAGTGAAGTAGTATAACAACTGTCTATGTGCTTCCCATGATATGTTCTCTATATTCCTTCCTCATTACAAGGAGTAAATCAATAGAAAAAAAAATCTGAAGAATCTTGTCTGTGGTTCCGTAAAACAGTAAAGGGTGATTTTCTCTTGTAAAGTGGCTTGAACCCCACAGCTATAGCACAAGCAAGCAGGGGCATCAGAAGCCACTCTGTTCTTCTGGAAGCTGCAGAGAAAGGGAACCCAGAAACCTGATACGCCAGCAAAAGGGTGTGGGGGCGGAGCAAGATGGC
>NW_016897309.1:0-351 GCF_001698545.2 Rhinopithecus bieti | reverse complement strand
AATGAAATTCCATATCAAAAAAAATGAGAATTAAACTTATTAGTATCTGTGCATCTCTTGGTTTATTGCCTCCTCTTTAAGTGTTATAAGTATCAGCTGCTATTATTATTGCTTATCATATATCTTCAATTTACCCACACCAAACTCTGCTTCATAGTATAAAAGAAAACGTCAGAGCAATAACACAGTCTGAGGGTATTGAGTATATGGAACCACATAAGCATTGGTGTCTGTGTCAGTAATATTTTCTAATTTTCAAGAAATAAGTTACCTTTTACACCTACAGATTCTGCAAACACATACTTCTCAAAATTTAAACCCTACCTAGTGTAAGCATTTACATTTACTTCT
>NW_016897308.1:0-347 GCF_001698545.2 Rhinopithecus bieti | reverse complement strand
TGGTGGGGGTGGTGGTGATGGGGATGATGGTGATGTGGGTGATGTGATGGGGTGATGGTGATGGTGATGGTGGGATGGTGGTGGTGATGTGGTGGTGGTGGTGGTGGTGATGGCAGTGATGGTGATGGTGGGATGGTAGTGGTGATGTGGGTGATGTGGTAGTGGTGATGATGGGGATGATGGTGATGGTGATGGTGGGATGGTGGTGGTGATGGTGATGGTGGGATGGTAGTGGTGATGTGGGTGATATGGGTGATGTGGATGATGGTGGTGATGGGGATGATGGTGATGGTGATGGTGGGGTGGTGGTGGTGATATGGTGGTGGTGGTGGTGATGGGGTGATGGT
>NW_016897307.1:0-1397 GCF_001698545.2 Rhinopithecus bieti | reverse complement strand
AAAGAAGCTTCAAAGCACTTCCCAAAGCCAAACCTGCACCAAAAAAGTTATGGTCACTGCTTGGTGGTCTGCTGCCGGTCTGATCCACCGCAGCTTTCTGAATCCCGGCGAAACCATTATATCTGAAAAGTATGCTCTGCAAATTGATGAGATGCACCAAAACTGCAACGCCTGCAGCCGGCATTGGTTCACAGAAATGACCCAATTCTTCTTCATGACAATGCACAACCAAAGCTTCAAACGTTGAACAAATTGGGCTACAAAGTTTTACCTCATCTGCCACATTCACCTGACCTCTCGCCAACTGACTACCACTTCTTCAAGCATCTCGATAACTTTTCGCAGGGAAAATGCTTCCCCAACCGACAGGATGCAGAAAATGCGTTCCAAGAGCACAGATTTTACACTACAGGAATAAACAGACTTATTAATCGCTGGCAAAATGTGTTGATTGCAATGGTTCCTACTTTGATTAATGAAGATGTGTTTGAGTCTAGTTCTAATGATTTAAAATTCACGGTCTAAAACCTCAATGACTTGTGCACCAACCTATGCTAAGGCAGCTAAGGCAGCACACAGGAGAGAGGAACTCTGAGAGGATCCCAGGGAGCTGGATGGTGAAGGAGGAGTTGGAGTTGATTAGGTGAGGAATGATGATTGGGGAGGTGCATTCTGTGTATGGAATGTTCATAAATGCATGAAAGCTTAAGAGCTTACAGCCTGGGGTGTCCTGCATGGCTAGAACTAGCAGGTAAGATCTCAAAGGTAAATCTGATTCATATCAGAAAGACCTACTGTAATTCAAACAAATTTGGACATCATTTTAAGGTCTCCAAACACTTTTGATGATGCATCCTTTTGGTGAAGAAAAAAAGAAAGGTACCCCATACCTTTCCCAATACAATACATGTTATATTTATGAATAATGTACATGTATTGTGTAAATAAATAAAGCATACAAAAAATGCAAGTGTTTAAAGGATCAGATTAAAGGTAAATACAAGCAAGGGTTCTGTTTTCTTCTACACTGCCAGGAATTACCCTACCTGCTTCCTCGAGGACACACACCCTACCTCAGAAACAGGCACTTTAGGCATCAAAGAGTCACAGAAAGTTTTATTTTATGTATTTATTTATTTGTTTGTTTATTTATTTATTTTTTTGAGACGGAGTCTCACTCGGTCACCCAGGCTGGAGTGCAGTGGCTACAATCTCAGCTCACTGCAAGCTCCGCCTCCGAGGTTCACGCCATTCTCCTGCCTCAGCCTCCCGAGTAGCTGGGACTACAGGCGCCTGCCACCACGCCTGGCTAATTTTTTGTAATTTTAGTAGAGATGGGGTTTCACCATGTTAGCCAGGATAGTCTCGATCTCCTGACTTTGTGATCTGCCCGCCTC
>NW_016897306.1:0-349 GCF_001698545.2 Rhinopithecus bieti | reverse complement strand
AAAAAAAAAGAAAAAAGAAAAGAAAAGAAAGAGACTAAGGCCGGGAGTGGTGACTCGAGCCTGTAATCCCAGCACTTTGGGAGGCCGAGACGGGCGGATCACGAGGTCAGGAGATCGAGACCAGCCTGGCTAACACAGTGAAACCCCGTCTCTACTAAAAAAATACAAAAAACTAGCCAGGCAAGGTGGCGGGCACCTGTAGTCCCAGCTACTCGGGAGGCTGAGGCAGGAGAATGGCATAGACCCGGGAGGCAGAGCTTGCAGTGAGCTGAGATCCGGCCACTGCACTCCAGCCTGGGCAACAGAGTGAGACTCTGTCTCAAAAAAAAAAAAAAAAAAGAAAAGAAAA
>NW_016897305.1:0-1398 GCF_001698545.2 Rhinopithecus bieti | reverse complement strand
CTCTGAGAAATCCCGCAACAATGAAAGCTGGTTAGTCTTTAGTTCAGCATTTCTTACACTTATTTGAATATTTTATCAGTCCATTTTCATAGTGCTGTGAAGAAATACCTGAGACTGGGTAACTTATAAAGAAAAAAGAGGTTTAATGGACTCAGTTCCGCATGGCTGGGGAAGCCTCACAATCATGGTAGAAGGCAAAGGAAGGACAAAGGCACGTCTTACATGGTGGCAGGCAAGAGAGCATGTGCAGGGGAACTGCCCTTTTTTAAGCCATCAGATCTCGTGAGACTTATTCACTATCAGGAGACCAGCACGGGGAAAACCCGCCTCCATGATTCAATTACCTCCCATCAGGTCCCTCCCATGACATGTGGGGATTATGGGAGCTGCAATTTAAGATGAGATTTGGATGGGGACATAGCCAAACCATATCAAACATGAAATAACAAAATATTATTTTAGAAACAGAATTTAACACCCTCTGGAATTCGTGTTTTACAGAAAATGCTTTGGCAAATGCTTATCTAAAGTCACTTTTAGGCCAGGCGTGGTGGCTCACGCCTGTAATCCCAGCACTTTGGAGGCCGAGGTGGGTGTCATCTGAGGTCAGGAGTTCGAGACCAGCCTGACCAACATGGTGAAACCCCATGGCTACTAAAATACAAAAAATTAGCCAGGCATAGTGGTGGGTGCCTGTAATCCCAGCTACTCGGGAGGCTGAGACCAACCGGGAGGTGGAGGTTGCAGTGAGCCGAGATTGCGCCATTGCACCCTAGCCTGGGCGACAAGCAAAACTCCATCTCAAAAAATAAAATAAAATAGTCACTTTTTTTTTCTCATTAAACTTTGTTTCAATGGGTCTCAAAATTCTGTGACAGATTTTGGTCAAGTGTTTCCATTAGAAAGTACTGATTTTAAATCTAATAATTTAAAACTGCCACACACAAAAAAATAAAACCAAAGTGGTCCACAAAACATTCTTCTTTCCTTCTGAAGATTTTACGATGCATTGTTATCATTAACCAGTCTTTTACTATTAAACTTAAATGGCCAGTTGAAACAAACAGTTCTGAAACTGTTCTTCCACCACTGATTATGAAGACCAGGGTGGCAGGTATTAGGGATAACATTCATTTAGCCTTCTGAGCTTTCTGGGCAGGCTTGGTGACCTTGCCAGCTTCTGCAGCCTTTTGTCCACTTTTTTGATGACACCCACAGCAACTGTCTGTCTCATATCATGGACAGCAAAGCGACCCACAGGTGAATAGTCTGAGAAGCTCTCACCACACATGGGCTTGCCAGGAACCATATCAACGATGGCAGCATCACCAGACTTCAAGAATTTAGGGCCATCTTCCAGTTTTTTACCAGAACGGCGACCAATTTTTTTCCTTCAGC
>NW_016897304.1:0-240 GCF_001698545.2 Rhinopithecus bieti | reverse complement strand
TTCCCCAAGTGCTGGGATTGTAGGCACGAGCCACCACGCCCAGCCCCATGTTGATACTACTTTTTTTTTTTTTTTTTTTTTTTTTTTTTTTTTTTTTTTTTTTTTTTTTTTTTTGAGTAACTGTTGGACCCACTGCTAGATCTTCTTATTTGGTAGATTAATGACATACAGGCATTACTGGATCACAAATTCATGTTTAAAATATTTTGATAGCTATTCAATGTTTGTTTCCTCTGTTAT
>NW_016897303.1:0-1403 GCF_001698545.2 Rhinopithecus bieti | reverse complement strand
CAAAGGTAAAATATGATTTAAAAGCTCAATTTAAGTGACTTATTCAGTAATCAATAATTTTCGGAGCTCATAGAAATATGTACTAATAATTTATAATACATTAGAGCAATGCAAATTTAAGTGTGGTCAATAGACCAGTGTCGTCGAATAACTGTTATCAGTCTGCAATAGGATTAATATAAACGTTGAGAACAAGCATTTAGAAATTTTTATAGCAATTTGATAGTGTAATTGTTATCTGTTGAATATAATAACCAAAAAGGTAGGCTTTTATTTTGCATCTTTGGCTTTTTATTTCAGTTTTAGTAATTTTTATTGTATTTTATAAAAATATTAGTCCGTGATTAACTAGGAATTAAGAAAAGATTGGCCTTTCACCAGAAATAATTTGAGAAGCACTGTCTTACAGCAATCTGCTTGAAAATCCTAAAGCTTGATTGTTCAGTTATTTTGTGTGCATGATGTCAAAAGTATCTCTAACTCACTCTTAGGTCTGTTATACACAGTGTTCTATCACTTGTTTACTAGAAATATAACCAGATACATCTTTTAAAACTACTTCAGTACTGATTAATATTGATATTGTATTAACTAGGTTTACATGGAATACCAGGAGAGAAGGGGATCCAGGACCTCCTGGACTTGATGTTCCGGGACCCCAGGTGAAAGAGGCAGTCCAGGGATCCCTGGAGCACCTGGTTCTATAGGACCTCCAGGATCACCAGGGCTTCCAGGAAAAGCAGGTGCCTCTGGATTTCCAGGTAATTTGTTTAAAGTTTTCTCTGATTTGGATTAAGGAAATTAAAACTAATACGACTCTGGCAGATAATTCCCATGTTACACTTTTCTAGATTGATGTGATCCCTTAAGGAAGAGTATTAAATATCTATGACTGCAGGAAGCTCACTTTGCTATTTTCACTGCACATTTTCCTCTGTGAGAGTTCCAGTTATATATTACTGTATAACAAACAACCCCAAAAGTTAATGGTTTTAACCAACCTTTTAATTTTGCTGAAGACTTTGCAGCTCTAGAATTAAGGGATGACTTGATTGGGTCATTTATCTCTAACCCACATGGCCCCAGCTGGAGAGTTTGGGGCTGAAAGGTCTACTTCTAAAATGGCACTTCTCTGACATCTGGGTGTTCATTAGCTCACATGTCATCTCATCATCCATGGTACCTCTTCACATGGCTTAGGCTCCTCACATTATGGTAGTATAAGGCTGGTTGCTCCCCTTCCATGGCAGCTGGCTTCCAACAGAGAGAATCCCACAAGAGAAAAGTGAGTGTTTCAGAAACTACAGGTAGAAGTGGCAAGATTTCTTTTCTTTCGCTCTCTCTCTTTCTCCCATTCTTTCTTTCTTTTTCTCTTTCTTTCCTTTCTTTCTTCCTTCCTTCCT
>NW_016897302.1:0-350 GCF_001698545.2 Rhinopithecus bieti | reverse complement strand
TGGTGGAGAATCTGGTGGAGTTTCTGGTGGGTGGACCATAGTGGAGAATCTGGTCGAGCTTCTGGTGGGTGGACCATGGTGGAGCTTCTGGTGGGTAAATCATGCTGGAGATTCTGGTGGGTGGATCGTGGTGGAGGTTCTGGTGGGTGGACCATGGTGGAGAATCTGGTGGAGTTTCTGGTGGGTAAATCATGCTGGAGCCTCTGGTGGGTTGCGTATCCCACTGATAGTGGGGACTTCGCCCCACGTCCCGGAAACCTGCAAAGACGCCACGCACCCCATACATTCTTTCCGTTGACTTAATACGTCCACAGCACGCTGTGCGTTTCCCCAAAATGACATCGGCCAAT
>NW_016897301.1:0-350 GCF_001698545.2 Rhinopithecus bieti | reverse complement strand
AGATTAAGTGTACCTGTAGTCCCAATTGCTGTTGATGCTTGGAAAGCTAAATGGCGTAGACCCGGCAAGCTGAGCTTGCAGTGAGCTGAGATCCGGCCACTGCACTCCAGCCAGGGCGACAGAGCGAGACTCCGTCTCAAAAAAAATAAAAAAATAAAATAAAATAAAATAAAATAAAGATTTCCATTAAAGGGAACACCAAACAATTTTCCTTGAGTAACAGGAAAATGATTCCAGAAGGAAGTTCAGAACTGAAGAAAATATAAAGAGCGATAAACATGTAGGTACATTTAATATATGATGAACATATGGAACAATAATGCCTTCACACTCATTTATAATACAAATGA
>NW_016897300.1:0-349 GCF_001698545.2 Rhinopithecus bieti | reverse complement strand
AAATATCCCATTGCATATTCCAAGAAAACAGTGGTAGCAAAGTGTTCTATGAAAAGAACAGTGTAACTTTGTGAGATAAATTCACACATCACAGAACTGTTTCTCAGAAAGCTTCTTTTTTTTTATCTGAGGATATTTCCTTTGTTACCATAGGCTTCAATGCGTTCCAAAATATCCTATTGCAGTTCCCCTGAAAACATTGTTAGAAAACTGGGCAATATAAAGAACGGTGTACATCTGTGAGACAAATTCACACATCAGAAAGCAGTTTCTGAGAAAGCTTCTTTCTAGTTTTATCTTAGGATATTTCCTTTTCACTATAGTGTTCAATGTGTTCCCAAATATCCCA
>NW_016897299.1:0-351 GCF_001698545.2 Rhinopithecus bieti | reverse complement strand
CCAAGTCTCACTCTGTCACCCAGGCTAGAGTGCAGTGGCATGATCTCAGCTCACTGCAACATCCACGTCCCAGGTTCAAGATTCTCCTGCCTCAGCCTCCCAAGTAGCTTGACCTATAGGCATGTACCACCATGCCCAGTGAATTTTTTTTGTACTTTTAATAGAGATGGGGTTTCACCATATTGGCCAGGCTGGTCTCCAACTCCTGACCTCAGGTCCTCTGCCCACAGTTGCCTCCCAAAGTTCTGGGATTACAGACATGAGCCACTGTGCCAGCCCACTCCATTCCAAGAAGAGGGAGAAGGAGAAGAAGGAAGAAGGAGGAGGAGGAGGAGGAGGAGGAAGAAGAAG
>NW_016897298.1:0-349 GCF_001698545.2 Rhinopithecus bieti | reverse complement strand
TATTATTCTCTTTGCAGCAAGTGTGAATGGGAGTTCATTCATGATTTGACTCTCTGCTTGTCTATTTTGGTGTATAGGAATCCTTGTGATTTTGCACATTGATTTCATACCCCAAGATTTTGCTGAAGCTGCTTATCAGCTTAAGAAGTTTTTTGGCTGAGACAATGGGGTTTTCTATATATAGAATCATTTCATCTACAGAGACAATTTGACTCCCTCTCTTCCTACTTGAATTCCTTTCTTTCTTTCTCTTGCCTGATTGCCCTGGCAAGAACTTCCAATACTGTGTTAAATAGGAGAGGTGAGAGAGGGCATCCTTGTCTTGTGCTGATTTTCAAGATGAATGCTT
>NW_016897297.1:0-2645 GCF_001698545.2 Rhinopithecus bieti | reverse complement strand
CCCATCCTACTAATAATAATACTCTCATTCCTTCTTCCCCGTCCTGCTAATAATACTCTCATTCCTTGTTCCCCATCCTGCTAATAATAATACTCTCATTCCTTCTTCCCCATACTACTACTAATAATACTCTCATTTCTTCTTCCCCGTACTACTAATACTAATACTCTCATTCCAGCCGGGCGTGGTGGTTCACGCCTGTAATCCCAGCACTTTGGGAGGCTGAGGTGGGCGAATCACGAGGTCAGGAGATCGAGACCATCCTGGCTAACACCAACACGATGAAACGCTGTCTCTACTAAAATACAAAAAATTAGCCGGGCGTGGTGGCGGGCGCCTGTAGTCCCAGCTACTTGGGAGGCTGAGGCAGGAGAATGGCATGAACCTGGGAGGTGGAGCTTGCAGTGAGCTGAGATCGCGTCCCTGCACTCCAGCCTGGGCGACAGAGCCAGACTTCGTCTCACAAAAAAGAAAAGAAAAAATAATAATAAATAATAATAATACTCTCTTTCCTTCTTCCCTGTACTGTGTCGCTTACACAGTCTCACGTCTCACGGCCTCGTCTAGCACTCCCTCAACATTTTCCGTTCAGGTGATCAATGGGTGGTGAGTGCCTCCAAGCTAAGCACCATCAGTTAGCTCTCTTTCTGGCCTTTAGGAAGAGGGATTCCTTGCATTTCAGCAGAAAATGGTGCCTGCCTAAGCCCCGCAGTGGTCTGGGGCATTTGCAGTGTCAACCACCCAGCCCAGTGGTGGCACTAGGGCCGGGCCAGGGCATAGCGGTGGACTGACAGGGCTGGAGGGGAGAGCATGTGTCCGCTCTGAGATCTCTGGGGTTATGTCCCAGGGCACCATACACAGAGGAGCGCAGGCAGGTGAGACAGGAGACAGAAGGCGGGGCAGCGAAGGGCGATGCTTTGCCCTGGGTGATCCTGAGGCTGGCAGGGCGGCCCGTGCTGCCAGGCCCAGAGCTTTGCACCGTGTGAGGCACACGGAATGGGGTGTTTTGAGCACATCACGAGAGACTGCTTCGGAGTTTCAAATGTCTTGAAATGTCCGTCAGATAGGGACATGCGGGTCCCGCTGGAGATTTTAGTACATGTTTCTTTCTTCCACAGTTTGCACAGTAACAGTCATGGCAAACAACTAATTACATGTGGTGGGGTTTTGTTGGCCCAGGCTGGAGTGCAGTGGTACGATCACGGCGCACTGCAGCCTTGACCTCCTGGGCGGGAGCGATCCTGCCACCTCTGCCTCCTGAGTGGCTGCGACCCGGGTTCAAGCTACATGCAGCTTCTGCATTTTAAATTCAGAAAATTAGTTCCTTCAGGCTAAATTGAAGAAGATAACCCAAGTTTCGTGTGCATATGTGTTTTGTGGGATATTCACTTGTTCCAGCACCGTTCGTTGTTGAAGCTAACGTGATCTTAAAACTATGTAGTTTTGAATAAGTATCGATTCACAGGCAGGTGCAGAAAAGTACAATGAGGTCCTGTGTCTCCTTCACACACTTTCCCCAGGGCAATGTCTTGCACAACTATAGATAACGTATGTTTTACATTTTATCTTAAGCAAATAATAACAGTGGATAAAACATGAACAAGAATGTAATGTAAAGTCACAAACAGCAACAATCTAAAAGCAACAATAGAAGTATTTACATAAACGACGGCTCCGTGTTGCAGTGGAGTCCTGCGGGTCATTAAGAAGTGATGTCCGTGTGTGGCCATGCGGCTCTTGGCTCTCAACGTGTTAGAAATCAACATGCGGTGGGCGAGTTTCCCAGACAGGGCCGTTTAGAGCTGCACCCGGGAAGGTGGGCACGAGGGAGGTGGCACGGGGAGAGGGGCTCACAAGCCCCCCAGGGGCGTGCACTGCAGTCTCGAGGAGGGCGACGCGCAGAGTTCCCCAGTGTCGTGAATGCCCCTGCACGTGCGGGTAGAGTGCAAGGCATGCACACGCGGGAAGGGACACGCTAGCACACGCGTGATGGTCAGGGAGCAGGACGCAGGCCTCAGCGGGGATCTTAGTGTGATGCGAGGCCAGGGTCTAGGCGTCACTCTGCGGGCGGGCGCGTTTCTCAGTGTGACACACCCTGGAGGTAGCCCGTGAGGTAGAGCAGCCAGGCCGGGCTTCTACTTCGGCTTCGGGCTGCAGTGCCCAGCGCAGACAGCGTGTCTGGAGACGCGCTCATTCCGGGTCCTCCCCAGAGGCTCAGGATGAGGGCGGGATCCCCGCGGGCTGAGGAGCGCTCAGCCAGGAGCTCAGCCGAGGGTTCCAGACTCCACGGCAGCCCACCAGCCTCCCGCGGCCTCGGCCCGCCAGCTCCCCGGACGCACACGGCTCCTCCAGCACCTGTGCAGACGCAAGCGCTCGCGCACACACCCACACAACACACCATATACAACACACTACACACACAACACACCAGACAACACACACCATACACAACACACAACACACCACACACAACACATACCACACAGCACACCACACAACACACCACACACCAGATAACATACACCATACACAACACACAACACACCACACAGCACATACCACACAGCACACCACACACCACACACCAGACACACACCACACCACACACCAGACACACACCACACCACACACCAGATAACATACAC
>NW_016897296.1:0-1711 GCF_001698545.2 Rhinopithecus bieti | reverse complement strand
TTGAGCCTGTAGGAGGAGGCTATTGAGCCTGTGGGAGGAGGCTATTGAAGAGCCTGTTCCTTCTTCCTGGGGAGCCTGTCCTGCTCACACCAACCATGAAAGGAGCCCTTTATACTAACAGAAGCTATAAGGCCCTGGAGAGCTGAGGATCCACAGGCAGATGTGGCTGCTCTTGGGATAGGAGGAGGGTTGTGATGCCCTTTCTAAGGGTATAATTGTTACTGTCCCGGGACTGTTGCAGTAAAATTCTATATTTCCGGTTCCTTCCTCACACTCTCAAACTCCAGCTTCCCTTCTCCTATTTACACCATTATTAACTTATTATTTATCAAATAATTTCAAATTTAGGTTAAAAGTAACTTTATTCTAAAGGAATATTGCAATATGGAAAAGGACCAAATATAAGATCTGTAAGCATCTCAAAGGTTAGGCAGAAAAGGCCTTTCTTTCATAGGGAGGAGCAAACGTGATTAGAAAGGAGTTGGGAGGGAGAGAGCAGGATGGAGGTGGCAAAATCAGATCCGAGATCAGAGACTGTTTCACCCTGAAGTCAGCCTATTCTTAGGAAAGATGTAAAGAGGGGTTATATGTTGGCTGAGGCTAAGTAAGAGTCAGAGTTTGGGGCCTGGAGGTAGGAGAGAAAGTTAAGCAAAGTTTGGATAAGAGATATTTTGTTCTGACTACTGAAGAGAAAATGTTCATCTAATTGTTTATGAGGCAAAAAAAAAAAAAGAATTTGCAGTTTGTGTCTGGCTTTGTGAGAGGTAAAAAAGGAAGCATCATCTAAGTCACAATGAAAAGGATGTTTCTTTGCAGTAAGCTGCTCTTGATACATGGAAATGATAGCGGATTTCTTAAATCACAGCTGTTTACCAGGGTTACCCACCCACCCTACCTTTCCCTGCCTCTTTTGCTCACCCTACACGTTTTTTCCCTTTGGCTGTTTCTGAGTTGTGTCCTTTATAATAAACTGTAAACATAAATAAAGTGATTTGCTGAGTTCTGTGAGTAGTTCTGTCCAATTATTAAACTTGGGGAGGGGTTGTGGAAGTTTGTAGTTCATAGTAGCTCAGAAGTACAAATGGCCCTGGGGCTTGGGACAAGCATCTGTAGTGGGGCAGTGTTGTGGGACTGAGCCCCAAACATGTGGAGTCTGCGCCGACCCCAGTGGTTCCGAATTGAGTTGCACGTTCAGTTGTGTTGGAGAATTGGTTGGTGTTCAGCAAACTTCACACATTTAGTGTCAGAAGAAAAGACATCACATGTCAGAACCTCAAACTGATTCCCAGTGACTGGTCACTGGTGAGAATTGAGACCCTGGAGGAAGGAGCATTTCACCCTGTGAGGAGGGGACAGTCAGGAGTGTGGAGCTCCCAGCATTGAATGTTGTGGCTGCTCAGGTTTTCCTCATTCACTGCCTAGGATTGAGCCACCCTGGGCTGCCTCCGCACAGTGAGGGTGATCCCCATGCTTATGAACGTGCGTATATAAGATTTTGTTTTCTTGTTTGAAAATCCAAATCCAATTAATAGATGTGATGTGGAAAAGCAAAGATAATTCTTGAAATAAATTGTTTTATGCTAAATTCAAATAATAAGAATGTGAAGAGTCATGGACTCACCATGCGGGGAATAAAGAGGCCTTGGGCAGTTCTGGTGTGTCTCCCTGATCCCACCTGTCTTCTGCCCACAGAGGTGATCGCAGTCCTGAT
>NW_016897295.1:0-472 GCF_001698545.2 Rhinopithecus bieti | reverse complement strand
CGAAAAGAACTCTTGCTTATTCACCAGTGTACAATCGAATCTGGGCTACTAAAACACTTTCCTGCACTGACTCTCTCTATGTAACACACGCTTTATTGCCATTTGGAAATGGGATTTCTTGCTTTGATTTAAATAGACTTCCTTTGATTTCTTACTTTAAGTATACTTTCGTAACATATTCCCAGCTACATTCTCAGTACAAATTTTCAGGTGTAAGTAACTATTTCTGCTTTTGATAAACAGATAGTATAATTGGTGAAATAAGGTACACTCCCACGCAAAGGTCAGAGTACAAAGTAAGACTCCAGAGTCAAGTAAAACGTAACAGTCAAGAAAAAAACAGGTAAGTAATTGGGCAGTGGAAAATCTTTGTGTGTGGAAAGAATGAATCTGGAAAACTGTTCTTTCCTAAGAGTTCAGCAGGATTTGGATGGTAGAGAGCTTTGTGTACAAGGGTTCCAGTTCCACACAG
>NW_016897294.1:0-596 GCF_001698545.2 Rhinopithecus bieti | reverse complement strand
AAAGTACCAAATGACATATATCCATATATTCTAAATTGTCTATTACTGTTTTACTCCTGTCTTTTCAACTTAGCCCTTGCAACTGAATTCTTTCCTAAATTTTAAGTACATTTTATTTAAAAAAATCTTTTAGAGATGGAGTCTCACTATATCACCCAGAGTGGTCTTAAACTCTTTGCCTCAAGCAATCCTCCAGCCTCAGCCTTTCAAAGTCCTGGGATTACAGGTGTGAGTCACCGCACCCAGCCAATTCATTCATTGAAAGCTGAATATACCACCAGGTGTGGTGGTGTATGCCTATAGTCCCAGCTACTCCAGCTCCTCAGAAGGCTGTGGCAGGAGAATCCCTTGAGCCTAGGAGTTCTGGGCTGCATTACAGCCTGGGAGACAGAACAAGACCCCGTCTCTTAAAAAAGAAAAAAAAAAGAAAAAAATATATATATATATAAAATACAAACTCAAAAGCTCACATATCAAAGTGTGTACTCCTGAATTCACACAGTGGCACACCCATGTATCCACACAGTTACCCACCCCTGTATCCACAATTAGATTTGGGAGCAGAACATTACCCAGCCCATATCCTGAGGAGCTGC
>NW_016897293.1:0-573 GCF_001698545.2 Rhinopithecus bieti | reverse complement strand
AACGTACCAAATGACATATATCCATATATTCTAAATTGTCTATTACCCTTTTACTCCTGTCTTTTCAACTTAGCCCTTGCAACTGAAGTCTTTCCTAAATTTTAAGTACATTTTATTTTAAAAAATCTTTTAGAGATGGAATCTCACTATATCACCCAGACTGGTCTTGAACTCTTTGCCTCAAGCAATCCTCCAGCCTCAGGCTTTCAAAGTCCTGGGATTACAGGTGTGAGCCACTGCACCCAGCCAATTCATTTAAAGCTGAGTATACCACCAGGGGTGGTGGTGTATGCCTATAGTCCCAGCTACTGCAGCTATTCAGAAGGCTGTGGCAGGAGAATCCTTTGAACCTAGGAGATCTGGACTGCATTACAGCCTGGGAGACAGAGTAAGACCCCGTCTCTTAAATAAATATATATATATATAAAATACAAAGTAAAAGCTCACATATCAAAGTGTGTACTCCTGAATTCACACAGTGACACGCCCATGTATCCACACAGTGACCCACCCCTGTATCCACAGTTAGATTTGGGAGCAGAACATTACCCAGCCCATATCCTGAGGAGCTGT
>NW_016897292.1:0-461 GCF_001698545.2 Rhinopithecus bieti | reverse complement strand
ATTTTCTCTGGGATTGTCGTGAGCATGGGTTCTGAAATTTCCTTGCACCGAGTTTATGGTGCCAGAAGGAGTAAGGAACTTAAAACTCCTTTCTCTGGTGACAAGTTGTCTGTTTCATCATAACCGTCTTTTATTGTTTGCATTTTTTCAAACTGTTGGACACTCATGTTTGCCTGTGCAATTAGTAGTACAGCTGAAATGGGGTTGGTCCCAGGATCATTTCACACTGGGACAAGAGGATCTGGCCTTTATGCCAGGGGCCTACACATGGGAA
Source organism: Rhinopithecus bieti (assembly GCF_001698545.2). Lineage (NCBI taxonomy): Eukaryota > Metazoa > Chordata > Mammalia > Primates > Cercopithecidae > Rhinopithecus > Rhinopithecus bieti. Next base: position 187 of record NW_016897292.1, on the reverse strand, counting down.
AGGTGATCTCGTCTAGGAATCCCTAAGCTTCCTTGTTTCCTCTGCAGAAACCTTCACCTTCGATTGCTGTGCTGGCGCCTTAGCATGGTGATACTCTTCCTCCACTTGCAACCTGACCACACAACTGTAGACTTTGTGCTCATGGACTTTTCCCTTCTCTTTGTCTTGAAGAGAGAAGATGCAACCC
>NW_016897291.1:0-477 GCF_001698545.2 Rhinopithecus bieti | reverse complement strand
TGAAAAGAACTCTTGCTTATTCACCAGTGTACAATCGAATCTGGGCTACTAAAACACTTTCCTGCACTGATTCTCTCTGTGTAACACACGCTTTATTGCCATTTGGAAATGGGGTTTCTTGCTTTGATTTAAATATACTTCCTTTGATTTCTTACTTTAAGTATACTTTCGTAACATATTCACAGCTATATTCTCGGTACAAATTTTCAGGTGTAAGTAACTATTTCTGCTTTTGATAAACAGATAGAATAACTGGTGAAATAAGGTACACTCCCATGCAAAGGTGAGAGTACAAAGTAAGATTCCAGAGTCAAGTAAAATGCAACAGTCAAGAAAAAAACAGGTAAGTAATTGGGCAGTGGAAAATCTTGTGTGTGGAAAGAATGAATCTGGAAAACTGTTCTTTCCTAAGAGTTCAGCAGGATTTGGATGGTAGAGAGCTTTGTGTACAAGGGTTCCAGTTCCACACAGACACAG
>NW_016897290.1:0-1589 GCF_001698545.2 Rhinopithecus bieti | reverse complement strand
GGGACATAGGTCAAGGATTTTTAAATTGAAATTTTAACTTCCAAACTCTAGAGGTGGGGATCAAGTATGACCACATCAGTTTTGTGTATCTATGTTCCTTGCTGAAATGACAATATAAATTTCTTTCCTTTCTTCTTTATTATTATAACAGATCTTAACCTGTGTTCTGATATTTTGGCTGTAAGGCTATAGACACATTTGTTTATCATCTCTGTGCCTCAGTTAACTCAACTGTAAAACAGAAGTAGCATAAATATGTACCAAAGAAAGAAACTTTTAGTATGAGGAATATGAGCCTCATTTAAACTATCAGGCCCAGAGAAACATTGAAAAAAGACAGCACTTATATCCCACTGCCCTCTTTGAACTAAATGATCTCTTGAAGCTGCTTGCCATGTGACTCCAGACTGACTAATGACACAAGTCACTATAAATTAACCTAACACTGTCACATGCTGGACACCATGACTCTCATCCTACAGTTTAACAATGGATAGAAATCACTAGCCAATGTCATTTCTGTAAAACAATGAGAATTCCTGATGATTTTGTATCAGCCCACTCCTTTTCTTCATTTTGCCTTTAAAACCTGACAATAATTGAGGTCAAACAGAGCACTTCCCAAGGTAACATAAAATGTTTCCCAGACAGCTGAACTCACATTGGCCCAAATAAAACTCTTTAAAATTATACTTTGCGCCTTAGCTTCTTCCTTTAGGTCAACATACCTCAGAAGTTATGAAAATTAAATGAACTAATATATGGAAATTTATATACAATTTATAAGAGCAATACCAATGTATCTCATATACATAATTGTATATTCATAAATAAATTACCAAAGAAAATTATAATGTATCTATCTGAAAACACCTGGCACAATGTCAACAGCATTTATTTTATGAGTTTCAAATAACGTATTGCAATGAAATAAGACCAATTATATTAGTTTCCCAGTACTATGAAAACAAAGTACCCCAAATTGGATGGCTTAAAGCACAGACATTCATTCTGTCACAGTTCTGGATATTTGAATTCCAAAATGAAGGCGTCAGCAAAGTCAGGCTCTAGGGGAAGATCATGCCTGGCCTCTTCCAGCTTGAGGATTTTTTGCCTGTACTCCTGGCATTCCTTTGCTCCCAGACACATCACTCTGATCTCTGCCTCTGTCACCACATGGTCTTCTCCTTGTTTGTTTCTCCTGTGTCTTTATGTCCACTCTTCTTACAAAGACACCAGTGACATTGTATTTAGGGTCCACCCTAAGCCAGTGTGACTTCATCTTAACTTGATTACATTTGCACAAAGCACGGTTTAGGGTTTGAGCACATCATTTTCTTTTGGTTTTGTTGTTTGTTTGTTTGTTTGTTTGTCTGTTTTAATGGCAGGGAAAACAACATACAACAACAATCCCCCCCCCCCCCTTTTTTTTTTTGAGACAGAGTTTTGCTCTTGTTGCCCACGTTGGAGTGCAGTGGTGCAATCTCTGCTCACTGCAACCTCTGCCTCCCCGGGTCAAGCGATTCTCCTGCCTCAGCCTCCCTAGTAGCTGGGACTATAGGCACATGCCACTTTGCCTGGCTAATTTT
>NW_016897289.1:0-1668 GCF_001698545.2 Rhinopithecus bieti | reverse complement strand
GGTCAGCCCCAATCAGCAATGGTCAGCCCTGGTTAGCCATTGTCAGCAGTGGTCAGCCATGGTCAGCCCAGTCAGCAATGGTCAGTCCAGGTTAGCCATTGTCAGCAGTGGTCAGCCACGGTCAACCCCAGTCAGCTGTGGTCAGTCCTGGACAGCCCCAGTCAGCCATGGTCATCCTCAGTCAGCCATGGTCAGCTACGGTTAGCCCACTGAAACCCCACTATTATCCGTGAGTCTGTCCTAGAAGCCGTCCCCATAGCCAGCAGGATGACTCCGAATGACTCAGGCTATTCCCAAGATTTAGACCTGCCTTGATGCCAGAGGCCATGTCTCATCTAGAGACCTGTCCACAGCACTGCCTTGCCACAGACTCAGCCCCACAGAGCCCCTCCCCACGGCCCAAGCAGAACCCTGTGGGCTGTTTCTCCTCCACTGAAGTCATTGACAGCTGCAAGGCCTTGTGTGGGAGGAGTCAGAACCTGGCCGTGTCTGCAGCTGGGGCCCTGGGGTGACATAAAGGAGGTCGATAAGTTCAGAGCGCCTTGGGGAATTTGCCTGGACAGCGCAGCAGGAGCTCAGCAGGTGTGAGTTTCTTAGCCCACTTAGCACTGAGACGGAGATTCGGACCTGGCTGTCTAAGGAAGACCTGCCCCTTCTGGTAAGAGACACAGACAGTAGGCAATGCCCATGGGATAGGATGTCAAGTCATGACCAGAGTCATGGAGGAAACGGAAGCAGAGGGAGAGCACAGAGCAGGTGCTGGGCCACGTCCCTGCTTAGACAGGTGTGGCAGGGGAGGGCTCGTGATTGGAGACAGGACTTCTGGCGGGAGGCATGGCCACCCTGCTGGCCTGGGGACTGCTGGCCCAGTGCTGTTCTTCTTGGGGTATTCTCTACTTGGCTTTTCATCAGGAAAAGGCCCGTGTCACCTTTATTGGCAGGGAAAGGTGACAAGCTTTATGTGTCAACCTGTCTAGGCTATGGTCCCCAGTGATCCAATCAAGCAGTCATCCAGGCTCTGCTGCGGAGGGCTGTGGAGGGCTTTGGCCTGCTGACTTTAGGTAAAGGAGACCACCCAAAATAACACGGGGCCTTATCCAATCCATTGAAGGCCTTGAGAGCAAACATCGATGCATCCCAGAGAGGAAGAAACTCTGCCCCAGTCAGCCCCTGTCAGCCATGGGCTACACCCACTCCTGCCTCAGTTACCAGCCTGCAGACCTGACCTACAGGTTCCTGATTTATAAACCCCAACAACTGCATGAGCCAAGTTCTTAAATGTATCAATCTGTGTCTATGTGTGTATCTGTGTATCGACCTTGACCTCCCGATGTCTGTATCTCTCCTTGAGTACCTGTGGTCTAGCTAGCTGGCTAGCTCCTAACCATTCACTTCCTGCGGTTCTGTTTCCCCGGAGCACACTGGCTGGCACATGGCTGAGCCCACTAGCCTGTGGCACTCAGGAGAGAGAAGTGCCTGGGTATTGGCCAGTGAGAGCCTTCAGCCCCTGCCTGCCTTCCTTCCGCTTGGGCCCACAGGGCTCACTCACTCTCCTAGGCAGCCAAGGGAAGCCCCAGCCCCAGCCATGGAGACTGGAGTCCCTCATCACAGCCTAAAGGACAAGCACATGGATGACAGTGGCACCAGATCCAAGAACCCAGTGTCCTT
>NW_016897288.1:0-333 GCF_001698545.2 Rhinopithecus bieti | reverse complement strand
AAAAAAAAAAAAAAAAAAAAAGTGGGGACAGGTATGGTGGCTCAAACCTATAATCTCAGCACTTTGTGAAGCTGCAGCAGGAGGATCACTTGAGGTTAGGAGTTCAAGACCAGCCTGGGAACACATAGGGAGACCCCGTCTCTACCAAAAAAAAAGAAAAAAATTAGCTATGCGTGGTAGCATGCCCCTGTGGTCCAAGCTACTTGGAGGCTGAGGCAGGAGGATCACTTGAATCCACGAGGTTGAGGCTGCAATACCTTGTGATCACACTACTGCACTCCAGCCTGAGCAACAAAGTGAGAGACCCTGTCTTAAACAAACAAACAAACAAAA
>NW_016897287.1:0-233 GCF_001698545.2 Rhinopithecus bieti | reverse complement strand
ACTCTGTCGCCCAGGCTGGAGTGCAGTGGCGGAATCTCAGCTCACTGCAAGCTCTGCCTCCCAGGTTCACTCCATTCTCCTGCCTCAGCCTCCCGAGTAGCTGGGACTACAGGCGCCCGCCACCACACTCGGCTAATTTTTTGTATTTTTTAGTAGAGACGGGGTTTCACCATGTTAGCCAGGGTGGTCTCAATCTCCTGACCTCGTGATCTACCCACCTCGGCCTCCCAAAG
>NW_016897286.1:0-279 GCF_001698545.2 Rhinopithecus bieti | reverse complement strand
TTCTCAGAATTCGGTGTGCTGCCAACTTGATGTTCCACCTGCCACAAACCACCAGGACTGAAAGAAGAAAACAGTACAGAAGGCAAAGTTTACAGATGTTTTAATTGTAGTATTTTATCTGGAACAACTTGTAGCAGCTATATATTTCCCCTTGGTCCCAAGCCTGATACGTTAGCCATCATAATTCACTAACAGGGAGAAGTAGCTAGTAGCAATGTGCCTTGATTGATTAGATAAAGATTTCTAGTAGGCAGCAAAAGACCAAATCTCAGTTGTTTG
>NW_016897285.1:0-1357 GCF_001698545.2 Rhinopithecus bieti | reverse complement strand
TGTATTTGGAACATCAAGTGCATAAGGATCTTTTCTAAGAGTTTCATTTTAAACTCTGTTTCAGCTAATTTTGTCTGTTGTGAGCATTTTCTTTCCTTAAATCATTGAGGTTTCTTTCAGCAGTCCAAGCTGCCAAACAATTACCATGTACTTTTTTCTCATAGGAAATAATCTTCCCTTGATAAAATGAAGAACTCTCTCAAAGTCTTCTTCAAGATCTTTGGCTCGCTTTCTGCAGGTCTCCAGCTCTCCAGTGCCATGGCTGATCGTTTCGTCTACTTTAGAAAGGTTCTCTTTCTCTAACGGGTAATTTTCCTCTACCAGTAATTTCCTGTATAGCTTCATTCCATTTTCTTGATATAATTCTGTCATTACCTTAAGTTTCTGTTGAAGCTTCTGATTCTCACTTTCAAAGTGTGTGTTTTCCGACTGCAAAGATGCTTGTTCCGTCTGAAGGTTTTAATATGCTCTCTGAGCTCTTTCTTGGTTTTATCAACTTCAGATAACTGAATATAAAGTTCTTTTCTTTCTCCTTCTAAGGTTGTTAACAAAGTGTTTAACTTAGCTGCACGAATCAGTTCCTTCAAAGCTCCTTTCGGAGGATTATCTAAGTTAGCACCATCTTCTGATTCACTGTTCATTTCGAATTCCAAGTTACCATCATCCATTATGTCTTCTCCAAGTATAGCACCCAGTTCTTTCATCTTTCGCAAGCGTTCAGTCAGAGTCTCGATGTGATTTTCTTTATCATTTAGAACTTGTTCCACGTGTACTTTGGAGTCTTCACATGTTATTTTCTGTTTATTAAGTTCACTCACTTGTTCTTTCCATACTTCAGCTTCTTGCAAAAGCTGTTTCTGGCTTTCCTGACGTTGAGAATTTTCATTCAAAGCCTCTTGTACTGCTATCTTCAGTCGTTCTTCATTCATTTGAAATCTCTTCAAGGTCATTTTGGCTTCAGCTACTTGAGATTTGAGGGATTTTGACTCATCTTCTAGAGACTGTATGCTTTTGGAAATATCCGCCATCAATTCATCTTGTTCAGAATGTTTAGATTTCTCTTCTTTTAACTCTTTTCTAGACAGAGTATTTCATGCTCGAGTTCAGAATTGGACCTGTTCAGCTTTTCACAGGTTGCCTCCAGACTTTGTGCTTCTGTTGCCTCCTTCTCAGAGCTGGCATCCTCTAAAGATGGCTCTACTTCATAGGCTTCATACTCTTTTGAAGAAGGCTAAACTTTTCAAGTAGTCTACATTTTCTTCAATTAGTCCAGAAAGCGCTTCAGCGAGCTTTTCTCTCTTCCCACATAAAGCCGACCCCTAACCGATCTAAAACTTCTCCACAAGAAAAGGGAACA
>NW_016897284.1:0-229 GCF_001698545.2 Rhinopithecus bieti | reverse complement strand
CAGAGTGATGTTACATGTCAGTCTGCCAAGAAGACAGCAATTTTTTTTTCTTTTTTTTTTTTTGAGACAGAGTCTTGTTCTGTCACCCAGGCTGGAGTGCAGTGGCATGATCTCAGCTCACTGCAAACTCTGCCTCCTGGGTTCACACCATTCTCATGACTTAGCCTCCCAAGTAGCTGAGATTACAGGTACTCGCCACCACGCCTGGCTAATTTTTTTTCCTTTTTTT
>NW_016897283.1:0-233 GCF_001698545.2 Rhinopithecus bieti | reverse complement strand
TCTCTCTCTCTCTCTCCAGCCCAACTAGGAATAAATTACAAGAAATATCTCTGATTTCTCCTTTATTTCTTTCATTGGAGTTATCACTCTTGGATGAGACTTGTTGAAACATTTAACTTGATTAACCTGATTATAAATGTGTTACAGCTTATTAAGTGCTGTCAAATACAGTCAAATATTGACTTTGAGTACCATTTGAGGTCAGTTTTATTCTACTTATTTTGGCCTTACTT
>NW_016897282.1:0-229 GCF_001698545.2 Rhinopithecus bieti | reverse complement strand
GTATATGTGTGTGTGTGTATATGTGTGTGTGTGTATGTGTGTATGTGTGTATGTGTGTGTGTATGTGTGTATATGTATGTGGGTGTGTGTATATGTGTGTATATGTGTGTGTGTGTGTATGTGTGTGTATGTGTGTATATGTGCGTGTGTATGTGTGTATATGTGTGTATATGTGTGTGTGTGTGTATGTGTGTATATGTGTGTATGTGTGTGTGTGTATATGTGTGTG
>NW_016897281.1:0-598 GCF_001698545.2 Rhinopithecus bieti | reverse complement strand
TGGAAACTGATGAATGAAAATTCTAAAAGTCTTTTTTTTTCCTTTTCTTTTTTCTTACTTTCACAGATATAAGTAAAGCATTTGGGCCATCTGGGCAGGGGTCTTACTTCATCAGCCAGAAAGAAAAAACAATCTAGATACAGGTATTCTTTAATAAACTATTGAGCTTTTATTCTTGTACCTGTCCATATGTTTATGAATTTTACATACATATATATCTATATATATATGAGATATTGATAGCAGCAGGAGGCAGAAAAGTTCTAGGCAGTCAGGGGCAGTTCCCTGGTGAAATCCTGAAAGCCAAATTACAAGTCTCGGATAAATCCATGGACCCAATTGAGAACGTTTCTTCCTTTTGGCATATTTTCCTCTGATCGATCTCTACTCTTCATCTATTTTACATACAGCTACCCTTCCCTAATTGTTTTTTAACACTGTCTTGTCCACTTTTGAATGGTGTCTTTGTTTTAGGCTTTTTTTCATACTCACAAGCCAATCAGCACACACTCCTTCATTCTTTGTGTTAAACAACAGTTTTCTTGTAATTTTGGTCTGCTCTTAAAAGGAAATTGTTAAAGGGTTTTCTGTATCTCTC
>NW_016897280.1:0-351 GCF_001698545.2 Rhinopithecus bieti | reverse complement strand
GACTGGGGATCTTTACTCTTTTCACATGTCTTTCTAATTATGCCTGAAAGCGCCACTCCTTTGTCAGGGAGAGACATCCTAGCAAAAGCAGGGGCCATTATACACTAGAATTAGGAGAAGGAAAAGGGTAAATATATATACAGACTCCAAGTATGCTTACCTAGTCCTCCATGCCCATGCAGCAATATGGAGAGAAAGGGCATTCCTAACTTCTGAGGGAACACCTATCAAACATCAGGAAGCCATTAGGAGATTATTATCGGCTGTACAGAAACCTAAAGAGGTGGCAGTCTTACACTGCCAGGGTCATCAGAAAGGAAAGGAAAGGGAAATAGAAGGGAACTGCTAAGT
>NW_016897279.1:0-350 GCF_001698545.2 Rhinopithecus bieti | reverse complement strand
GAGACAGAGTCTCGCTCTGTCGCCCAGGCTGGAGTGCAGTGGCCGGATCTCAGCTCACTGCAAGCTCCGCCTCCCGGGTTTACGCCATTCTCCTGCCTCAGCCTCCCGAGTAGCTGGGACTACAGGTGCCCGCCACCTCGCCCGGCTAGTTTTTTGTATTTTTTTAGTAGAGACGGGGTTTCACCGTGTTAGCCAGGATGGTCTCGATCTCCTGACCTCGTGATCCGCCCGTCTCGGCCTCCCAAAGTGCTGGGATTACAGGCTTGAGCCACCGCGCCCGGCCTTTGCCATCATTCTTAATTTTATTTTTTATTTTATTTTTTTGAGACACGGTCTCACTCTGGCACCCT
>NW_016897278.1:0-1400 GCF_001698545.2 Rhinopithecus bieti | reverse complement strand
TTCATCGTTCAATATATCATCATTTAATATGAAGGACAACAAAATACACTCATTAACTGCCTGAATAAATTTGCATTTTAAAGTAATTTAATTTTCACTAATATAATTTAGATGACTCAAGTGAAACATAAAGGAATTAAAGGAACAGATTGATTATTTTCGGGTATAAATTTTATAGAAATCAACATTTATTACTAAATACAACATATATTTTATTTCTAAAACAAATTTTGAGTACTTTAAAATGAAAATCATGTTGCAAAGATCACAAAGTTCCAACACATTGGAATGATTCAATTTCACTAAGGCTTTCTTTCCTTTCTTTATAACCACGAGTTTAACTTGGGCCTGCCTCCAGAACTTTGTTTATAAAACCATTCTATTTCATTCAGGATTGTTTCTTTATACACTGACAGTTTATTGAAGAGAATTAAGCAAGACACGTATGATACATTAGAGAAAAAAAAAAAGGCAGAAAAGTCTAAATTATATTTGAATAGTCTGCTCTCTGGATGTCCAATTCCAGACAATGAGGACCACTTGATTTTCAAAGACATATAAGGAAGATGTCTACACCCTCTCTTCATCACCACTTCCATCAACTAACAACCCATATTGCAGGAAGTTTGACATAAATGCTTGTGGTGACAGATGATTAATACCAGGTTTTACTTCCAAAAAAAAGTCTGATGTTATCACCTTGTCTTTTCTTGAAGGACTAAGAGTTATAAAAGCTTATGAGAGAGAAGTCAAGGTCTAAAAGAAGTCAAGTTCTTTACAGAAAAGAACAGAACGCAAAGAAACATTTTATTTGGCTTGAATTTGAAAGTGGTCTTAAAAGAGGTTAGAATGCCTAGAACACAACAATGCTTTAAAACAAACTTGGAACAGCACAACCCTATTTGGAACAATTGGACTAATATTGCTATGAGCCGATTGGCATCTTATAACAAGTGGAGTTTGCAAAGCCTATGCTACTCATAGATTTCTAGACAAGTCTGTGTTACATTGTACCACTTGAATATATGGTCAAAAGACAGCTCACTTTTATTTTCAGCACATTCAGAAATAATGATAAATTCTAGACCAAAGTGACAAACAATTAAATTATATACCCAAGAATTGTATCTTCCAGTGACTGTTAAGATTAAAATGTGTAGGACTATTAAGGTATTGTTTGGAAGATGGGGTAGGGTCTATAAAACATAAGCATATGTATGCAACATGTATGTCTTTTGTCCTCCACATTTGGAGAATAATTTTTGCAATATGAGATGTATTGTGTTTTCCTTTTGATCTATATGATTTCAACATTAGGCTATGTATAAAAAATTAATAGTGACATAATTTATAAGGCTTCATGCTTTTTTAATTCAATCACAACAGCTGAACTTACGAAT
>NW_016897277.1:0-350 GCF_001698545.2 Rhinopithecus bieti | reverse complement strand
ATCTTTGAATGCCCATTTCAAGCCTTCTTCCCACTTTCCTATAAGCGAGCTGACTCCCTGGTCTTCAATTAAAACCATAGTCTTTCAGAAGAAGTGGCAAAAATAGACAAATGCCACAGGCTAAGGCCCCAAGGGTGGGGCTTGTATATGCAGAATGCTGCTTACTGGATATTCAAAGAATATACCTAAGGACATGGTCCATCCATACCTAATGTCATGGTCAAAGCTGAGCCTTTCCATCTAGTTTGTCTTATGATTAGCTAAGCCATAGTTGAGTTGAGATCAGCCAACTAATGATCTCACTCATGACAATAAAGACACATATGTGAGGGTCTCAAGAGGACCCAGTA
>NW_016897276.1:0-350 GCF_001698545.2 Rhinopithecus bieti | reverse complement strand
TACTTCAGCGTCTTTCAGCTGGAGGAACCTGAGAAGGAGGAGATGGAGTTGGGATGAAAAGGAGAACAGGGGATAAGGGTGTGGGAACCAGCATTTAATGATCACTGTGTCACTGGAACTTTCAGATGTTACATCTCTAGTGTCGATCCATCCATCCATCCATCCATCCATCCATCCATCCATCCATCCATCTCCTCCATCCGTCCATTCATCTCATCCATCCATCCATCCATCTGTCCATTCATCTCATCCATCCATCCATCCACCTCATCCTTCTGTCCATTCATCTTTCTATCTGTCGTCTATCTGTCCATCCATCCATCCATCCATCCCATCCCATCCATCCATCT
>NW_016897275.1:0-1252 GCF_001698545.2 Rhinopithecus bieti | reverse complement strand
TTTCTTATTCCTGAGTTCTAATTTGATTGCACTGTGGTCTGAGAGACTGATTGTTACGATTTCCGTTCTTTTGCATTTGCTGAGGAGTGTTTTATTTCTGATTATGTGGTTAATTTTAGAATGAAAGTGATGAGATGGTGAGACAAATGTATATTCTGTTGATTCAGGGTGGAGAGTTATGTAGATGTCTGTTAGTTCTGCTTGGTCCAGAGCTGAGTTCAACTCCTGAATATCCTTGTTAATTTTGTGTCTTGTTGATCTGTCTAATATTGACAGTGGGGTGTTAAAGTCTCCCACTATTATTGTGTGGGAGTGTAAGTCTCTTTGTAGGTCTTTAAGGAGTTGCTTTATGAATCTGGGTGATCCTGTATTGGGTGCATATACGTTTAAAATAGTTAGCTCTTCTTGTTCACTGATCCCTTTACCATTGTGTAATGTCCTTCTTTGTCTTTTCTGATCTTTGTTGGTTTAAAATCTGTTTGATCAGAGACTAGGATTGCAAACCCTGTTTTTTCTTTGTTTGTTTGTTTCTTGTTTCTTTTTTCTTTTTTCTTTCCATTTGCTTGGTAAATCTTCCTCCATCCCTTTATTTTGAACCTAAGTGTGTCTTTGTTTATGAGATTGGTCTCCTGAGTACAGCACACTGGTGGGTCTTGACTCTTTATTTAATTTGCCAGCCCTTGTCTTTTAATTGGGGCATTTAACCTGTTTACATTTAAGGTTAATAGTGTTATGTGTGAATTTGATCCTGTCATTATGATGCTAGCTGGTTATTTTGCCTGTTAATTGATGCAGTTTCTTCATAGTGTCCATGATCCTTAAAATTGGGTATGTTTTGCAGTGGCTGATACCAGTTTATCCTTTCCATTTTAGTGCTTCCTTCAGGAGATCTCATAAGGCAGTCCTGATGGTGACAAAATCTTTCAGCATCTGCTTGTCTGTAAAGGATTTTATTTCTCCCTTGCTTATGAAGCTTAGGTTGGCGGGATATGAAATTCTGTGTTGAAAGTTCTTCTCTTTAAGAATGTTGAATATTAGCCCTCACTGTCTTCTGGCCTGTAGGGTTTCTGCAGAGAGATCTGCTGTTAGTCTGATGGGCTTCCCTTTGTGGGTAACCCAACCTTTCTCTCTAGCTGCTCTTAACAATTATTCTTTCTTTTCAACCTTGGTGAATCAGATGCTTATGTGTCTTGGGGTTGCTCTTCTTGAGGAGTATCTTTGTGATGTTCTCTGTATTTCTGGAGTTTGAACG
>NW_016897274.1:0-350 GCF_001698545.2 Rhinopithecus bieti | reverse complement strand
GGTGCTTCTTTCATGAGCTCTCGTAAGGCCAGCCTGGTGGTGACAGAATCTCTTGACATATGCTTGTTTGTAAAGGATTTTATTTCTCCTTTGCTTGTGAAGTTTAGTTTGGCTGCATTTGAAATTCTAGGTTGAAAATTCATTTTTTTAAGAATGTTGAATATTGGCCCCACTCTCTTCTGGCTTGTAGGGTTTCTGACAAGAGAACCACGATTAGTCTGATTGGCTTCCCTTTGTGGGGAACTCATCCTTTCTCTCTGGATGCCCTTAATAATTTTCCTTCATTTTCAACCTTAGTTAATCTGACAATTATGTGTCTTGAGGTTGCTCTTCTCAAGGAATGTCTTTGT
>NW_016897273.1:0-351 GCF_001698545.2 Rhinopithecus bieti | reverse complement strand
TGTTTCTTCCTGTTTAAAACACCATGAAAATCACAGAGAAATGTTACTAGAGAGCAAAGAATGAGAATGAGAATACGATATTAACTGGCTGATAAGGACTCGAACTGGTAAGTTCAGACTGTTTGGTAAAACTAGCAAAACTGAGCCCAAAATGACCACTTTAACTAATATTAGACAGTACACTTCTTTTCACTGAAATTCAAGATACTCATTAACATAAATTACTCAGCCTTTTTAACTTAACATACAAAGCAACACAAAATAAAATTAAAAGATGCTTTGTTATGCCAAGGATCACATTATAATAGTGCTAAAAATTATCATCATTAATAATAACGAATCTTTATTTTA
>NW_016897272.1:0-663 GCF_001698545.2 Rhinopithecus bieti | reverse complement strand
GGTTGAACTAGTTTACAGTCCCACCAACAGTGTAAAAGCATTCTTATTTCTCCACACCCTCTGCAGTATCTGTTGTTTCCTTATTTTTTAATGATTGCTATTCTAACTGGCATGAGATAGTATCTCATTGTGGTTTTGATTTGCATTTTCTAATTACCAGTAATGATGAGATTTTTTTCATGTATTTGTTGGCCTCATAAATGTCTTCTTTTGAGAAGTGTCTGTTCATATCCTTCACCTACTTTTAATGGGGTTGTTTGTTTTTTTCTTGCAAATTTGTTTAAGTTCCTTGTAGATTCTGAATATTAACACTTTGCCAGGTAGATAGATTGCAAAATTCTTCTCCGATTCTGTAAGTTACCTGTTCACTCTGATGATAGCTTCTTTTGCCGTACAGAATCTCTTTAGTTTAACTGGATCCCATTTGTCAATTTGGGTTTTGTTGCAATTGCTTTTGGCGTTTTAGTCATGAAGTCTTTGTTCATGCCTATGTCCTGAATGGTATTGCCTAGGTTTTCTTCTAGAGTTTTATGGTTTTAGGTCTTACGTTTAAGTCTTTAATCCATCTTGAGTTAATTTTGTATAAGGTGTAAGGAGTCCAGTTTCAGTTTTCTGCATATGGCTAGCTAGTTTTCCCAATACTATTTATTAAGTAGGGAATCC
>NW_016897271.1:0-1592 GCF_001698545.2 Rhinopithecus bieti | reverse complement strand
TTTATTTTTTTATAAATGTTAACTCTTTAAACACTTCCAAAGTTGAATGAATCCAGTGCAAGTCTCTTGTATGTTGTATTAGTATACAACAGTCACCGAACCTTACTAATGTTTTGAAAACACAAATAATTCCTACCTAGCTAGGCAAATTGCTTGATTAAATAAAGCATAAACTCTATTACTAAAGAGAAAAGAAGATTGCATATTGTTAGACAGTCACAATCTCTGCCACAGACCATCATATTTATTTTCTTACATGGTCAGTAGAAAAAAGGGAAAACAGACCGAAGGTCTGAATATTTTCTGACTAGCAAGAAAATTTACACTTCTTATATTGGTGGGGTGAAGAAAGATAAAACCATGAGGTCATAGCCCATTAGTTAATTATCACAAGGTTACTGAGAAAATTCAATTACCAGTGACAAATATACTCTATAAATTTATGACCAAATACAATTTTCTAACACATCTGTTTTATAAGTCTTGTAATCATTGCTTCTAGTTAAAAGGTTATATTTTAGGAGGGAAAACCAGAATCATTGTGGCTTACAGCTGAACATGGGAGGAGAGTGTCTGCTCTTCTTGGTAAAAGAGATAAGAACACAAATCTATAAGGATAAATTTCAGAATCCATAGGAATTAAATCTGAAAGAAGTCCTTTGCTGTTTCTGGGAAATTCTCTAACAGATTTGCGGTCATTGACTGGAGAATATTTACAAACCCACTTTTATTCCTCTTACAATTTTATCATCAACCATTATAGCATATGTCTTGGTTTTAACCAGGCAGGAATTAAAGTTTCCTTAAATGTATGATTTTATTTGCACTAGAGGTTAGCTGTGCTGCCGTTTGTTCTTTTATAAACCTTGAGAAAGCCTTTATCTCTGTGCTGTTTCCCTTGCATGTCCCAAACTGGGCTGACAGGGGTCCAGTGAAAGGCAGTTACCCTGGCCAGATGCTCCACCCAGATCTTGCTTTTCCTCGGCATTAAATTCCCCATAGATTGGATAGCTTTCACTACCCTGGTGTCAACATAAACATTTTCCTTCCCACCTTTTATGTTGTTGCTCCAGCAGGACCTGACTCTACTAGTCCCCAAGCCGAGGCTAAGAAACAGGATAAAATGTAAAAGGTTAATGAAATAAAGATGTGTAGAATCTTTAGCAGTTAATCTGGTGCTGCCTATCAAGTTTGAATACTGATAATAAGCCAAAAGTTCAAATTTTCCACAATATATATCTGTCGATATTTAGCCTGACCTTTGTGGTCTGCAGTGACGGTTGAAAATAAAACTTGCTGGCCGGGCGCGGTGGCTCAAGCCTGTAATCCCAGCACTTTGGGAGGCCGAGACGGGCGGATCCACGAGGTCAGGAGATCAAGACCATCCTGGCTAACACGGTGAAACCCCGTCTCTACTAAAACTACAAAAAAAAAAACTAGCCGGGTGAGGAGGCGGCGCCTGTAGTACCAGCTACCTGGGAGACTGAGGCAGGAGAATGGCGTGAACCCGGGAGGCGGAGCTTGCAGTGAGCTGAGATCTGGCCACAACACTCCAGCCTGGGTGACAGAACGAGACTCCATCTCAAAATAAA
>NW_016897270.1:0-232 GCF_001698545.2 Rhinopithecus bieti | reverse complement strand
TCTAAACATGATTGAGACATTCATATGTCAAGTGTGTGAGGAAACCCTTGCACATAGTGTGGATTCCCTTGAGCAGCTAACTGGAATAAGGATGCTTAGACACCTCACTATACTACTGACTATCACACACTGGTTGCCAATTATATGTCTGGGTTTCTCTCCTTATTAGCTACAGGCAATACCAAAACAAGGTTTCATATTTTGAAAATGCTACTGAATTTGTCTGAAAATC
>NW_016897269.1:0-1022 GCF_001698545.2 Rhinopithecus bieti | reverse complement strand
ATACACAAGGTTTCTGCCATTAAGAATATTAGATTATATCAGAGAAGACATATAATAAACAGAATAAGAATTAATTATATAGTATAACTTCAGGTAGTTATAACTGCTAGATAGCAAAATAAAACAAGAGGCTGGATCATGATGGTGTAATTTTAGATAGGGTGATCAGGGAAGACATCTGATAAGAAGACCTTTGACCAAAATAAAGAATGTGAGAGAAGGTTCGACAGTTTCAGACCCCTGAAATGACATTCTTTTTTTTTTTTTAACCCAGCATTTGCTGAACATTTATTATATGTCAGGCAAGACCCAAGGGCAAGTGATACAAAGCAACTAAAATTGGGGTTCCTACTTTCAAAGGACTCACAGTCAAGTGGAGCAGATAACTTGAGAATGCTAATCCTTGTATTGTGATTAGTTCTTTACAGGAGGGCAGTGTCAGACCAACAAAATTATAAAATAGGGAAGGGTTGCATTAGGTCACTAACATTCTATCTCCTTTCTACATCAATTTCTCTTTCATCTAGTGCCTTATGTTTTCATTTTCATGTACATACATCTCTGCTTCACAGCTGCTATCAAAAGTACCAAGATTCAGCAGCCTTAGAATCTTCTGATCTTAAACTGTAGAAATCCATTTGAAGGCATTTCACAGGTTTTGGACCCTTTCTGAGCCCTTCTCCACAAGAGAAAATCTACTTGCCCACTAACCATTTCCTCTATGAGATGGAACAGTGTAATGCAGCCCTTTAAGAGCAGATATTTGAAATTTAAATACAGTCTTCCAGAGGCCCCAAAGGAATCACTGAAACAGGGCAGGGCATCTCTACCTCTGAGGAGGCTGGTGGGGAAGCTTTCAATGTCTCTCACATCCTATTTAACAAGAGAGTCTCTTAGGCCAACTATCTGTGTGGTTTGCACCCATGAAAAATCACAGAGCTGAAAGTCAAAGAGTCTGGGATATCCAAGAAAAGACTCTTCAAACTTCCTCAGTTATCTAGAGTGTTAAGTTTTAAATTTCA
>NW_016897268.1:0-1277 GCF_001698545.2 Rhinopithecus bieti | reverse complement strand
CACATTGATTTTTTATCCTGAGACTTTGCCAAAGTTGCTTAATCAGCTTAAGGAGTTTTGGGACTGAGATGATGGGATTTTCTAAACATACAATCATGTCATCTGCAAACAAAGATAATTTACTTCCTCTCTTTCTATTTGAATACCCTTTATTTCTTTCTCTTACCTGATTGTCCTGGCCAGAACTTCCAATACTATGTTGAATAGAAGTGGTAAGAGAGGACGTCCTTGTCTTGTGCTGGATTTTAAGGCTTAAATCTTTTGCCCATTCAGTATGATATTGGCTGTGGGCTTGTCATAAATAGCTCTTATCATTTTGAGATATGTTCCATCAATATCTAGTTTATTGAGTATTTTAGCATGAAGGGGTGTTTAATTTTATTGAAGGCCTTTTCTGCATCTATTGAGATAATCTTGGTTTTGTCATTGGTTCTGTTTATGTGATGGATTACGCTTATTGATTTGTGTATGTTGAACTAGCCTTGCATCCCAGTGATGAAGTCAACTTGATCATGGCTGATAAGCTTTTAATGTGCTGCTGGATTTGACTTGCCAGTATTTTATTGAGGATTTTCACAACAATGTCAATCAGAGATATTGGCCTGAAATTTTCTTCTTGTTGTTGTGTCTCTGCCACGTTTTGGTATTAGGATGATGCTGGCCTCATAAAATGGGTTAGAATAAAATACCTACAAATACAACTTACAAGGGATGTGAAGAACCTTTTCAAGGAGAACTACAGACCACTGCTCAAAGAAATGGAAGAGGACACAAACAAATGGGAAAACATTCCATGCTCATAGATAGGAAGAATTAATATCATGAAAGTACTACCAAAAGTAATTTATAGATTCAATGCTATTTCCATCAAGTTGACATTGACTTTCTTCACAGAATTAGCAAAATTACTTTAAATTTCATATGAACCAGAAAAGAGCTTATATAGCCAAGACAATCTTAAGCAAAAGAACAAAGCTGGAGGCATAAGACTACCTGACTTCAAACTATACTACAAGGCTACAGTAACCAAAACAGCATGGTACTGGTACCAAAACAGATATATAGACCAATGGAACTGAACAGAGGCCTCAGAAATAACACCACACATCTACAACTATCTGATATTTGACAAACAACAAAACAAGCAATGGGGAAAGGATTCCCTATTTAATAAATGGTGTTGGGGAAACTGGCTAACCATATGCAGAAAACTGAAACTGTACCCCTTCCTTACACCTTATATAAAATTAACTCAAGAGTGGTTAAAGATTTAAATG
>NW_016897267.1:0-233 GCF_001698545.2 Rhinopithecus bieti | reverse complement strand
AATTATTAAAAAGTCAAGAAACAATAGATGCTGGGAGGCTGTGGAGAAATAGGAATGCTTTTACACTGTTGGGAATGTAAATTAGTCCAACCATTATGGAAAACAGTATGGTGATTCCTCAAGGATCTTGAACCAGAAATACGATGTGACCCAGCAATCCCATTACTGGTTATATACCGAAAGGAATATAAATCATTCTGCTATAAAGACACATGCACACATATGTTTATTGT
>NW_016897266.1:0-349 GCF_001698545.2 Rhinopithecus bieti | reverse complement strand
TTTCTCTCTTTCTCTCTCTCTTTCTTTCTCTTTCTCTCTTTCTTTCTTCCTTTCTTTCTCCCTTTCCTTCCTTCCTTCCTTCCTTCCTTCCTTCCTTCCTTCCTTCCTTCCTTCTTTCTTTCTCTCTCTCTCTCTTTCTTTCTCCCTTTCTTTCTTCCTTTCTTTCTCCCTTTCCTTCCTTCCTTCCTTCCTTCCTTCCTTCCTTCCTTCCTTCCTTCCTTCCTTCTTTCTCTCTCTCTCTCTCTCTCTCTCTCTCTCTCTCTCTCTCTCTCTCTTTCTAGATGGAACTTTGCTCTTGTTGCCAAGGCTGGAGTGCAATGGCATGATCTCAGCTCATGGCAGCCTCTGT
>NW_016897265.1:0-299 GCF_001698545.2 Rhinopithecus bieti | reverse complement strand
AAAGTAAAACACTAAGCTCTCAACTGGCTGATGGACCCTCTCTTTGGCCAAGGGCATTCCAAAATTAACCTGAAAACTATTCAGGCCATGATGGGAGGTGGGGACATGCCTCACTGTACCTTCCTCCTCTTGGAATTCAGGCACAGCTGACAAGCATTAACATTAAAACAGAGACCTTAAGACTGAGAAAACAGACTCTTTAAGTCTGATATGAAACATTTACAGTCTATTCTCTCTGAAGCCTGCCACCTGGAGGTTTCAACTGCATAAGAACTGTGGTCACCACAGCTCCTTATCTT
>NW_016897264.1:0-201 GCF_001698545.2 Rhinopithecus bieti | reverse complement strand
AAAATAAAACACTAAGCTCTCAACTGGCTGATGGACCCTCTCTTTGGCCAAGGGCATTCCAAAATTAACCTGAAAACTATTCAGGCCATGATGGGAGGTGGGGACATGCCTCACTGTACCTTCCTCCTCTTGGAATTCAGGCACAGCTGACAAGCATTAACATTAAAACAGAGACCTTAAGACTGAGAAAACAGACTCTTT
>NW_016897263.1:0-351 GCF_001698545.2 Rhinopithecus bieti | reverse complement strand
AGAGCTGTGAGGCTTGGATATTGCTGCAGCCTCTGTTGTTTTGCTACAGCCTCTGTTGCTTAAACTCCACATTATAAAGACAAGATGGCGCACTTCCTGGTTCTTCATCTTCTACTCCTCCCGCGCGCGCAAACTTTTCCCGCCCGCGGGTAGATTATCTCCCGCGCCTCGGTATGACTAAGTCCACCGAGCATGCGCCTGGTGACGTCTCTCACTATTCCCCTCCCCACCTGCCCTGAGCCCCTCCTGCTACCTGCCAGCCTATATAAGGCATTACACCGCCACCATTAAATGAGACTTGATCAGAACACTGTCTTGTCTCCATTTCTTGTGTCTCTTGTCTCTCTTAAT
>NW_016897262.1:0-640 GCF_001698545.2 Rhinopithecus bieti | reverse complement strand
TTTAGTGACAGAAGAGATGATGAGTAAGATGCCTCAATGAGGCAATCTCACACAGATCCAGTAATATTGAACTTTTCACCATCTTACTCTTCCCAGCTCCAACTGAGACAGATGCAGGTGAAACTCACTTCTACTTTCATAGTGAACTGCTGAAATTCATGACAAAATACTGAATTCCTAAAACTATGGTGCAGTCCTTTATAATATATAGACTATTATACCCTAAACATAAAATAGAATACCCAGTGAATCTTAAAAGTTAGTATACAGCACAGAAGGCATAGCTCATTTTCATACAGAGTAGTCTTAGGAAGTGATGTAATGTCCAGATTTGCATTGTCCAATAGAAATATAATGAGAGCTTATCTGTAATTTTATTTTTTTAAAGAGCCATATGTTTAATTTTAAATTTTCTTTAATTTTCTTCTTTTCTAAAGAGATAGGGTCTCACTCTGTCACCCAGGCTGGAGTGCAGCGGTGGGATCATAGCTCACTGAAGCCTCGAATTCCTGGTCACAGTGATCCTTCCACCTTGGCCTCTTAATGTGTTGGGATTACAGGCATGAGCCACTGTGCCCTGCTTTTATTTCAGATATTTTAGTAGCCACATTAAAAAAGTAAGAAGAAACTGATAAAATTA
>NW_016897261.1:0-637 GCF_001698545.2 Rhinopithecus bieti | reverse complement strand
ACGGCACACACACGTCTGTCACTGCCTGTCTATATGACATGGCACACACATGACGTCTGTAACTGCTTGTGTGACATGGCACACATGTGATGTCTGTAACTGTTTTCCACATGGCGCACACATGATATCTGTAGCTGCTTGTCTATATGACACGGTGCACACGTGATGTCTGTAGCTGCCCATGTCCACATGTTGCATGCACAGTTCTGGGTGTTTCTGTCCCGTGTCTACAGGCATGTGTTGCATGTATAACTCCCGTGTTTGTACCTAGAGCCCACTTGGACGTGAGCCGTAAGGCTGCCAAGACGCCCTCTTCCTGGAGATTCTGGGGTGTTGGGGAGGGCACCACCCTCGTCCTCACACCACACATCGTGAAAAGGTGACCAGGGCCCCGGACTGCGCCAGATCTCTGAGCAGCTGTGGAGTGGCCCTCATGGGGTCATGCAGGGCTGCGTTGGAGGAGGGTGGTCCCACCTGCAGAGAGACCACCAGGTCTATATGTGAGACCTTGCCTGGGGACATACATGTGAGAGCTGCAGGTTCTGGGGCTGATTCTGCATGTGTGTGCATGTGCGTGCAGACAACACAGGTATGTGTGCACACTCAACACGTGCACACATGCACACACAACACACTG
>NW_016897260.1:0-376 GCF_001698545.2 Rhinopithecus bieti | reverse complement strand
TTTCTCTCTCTCTTTCTTTCTTTCTCTCTCTCTTCTTTTCCTTCTTTCCTTCCTTCTCCCTCCCTTCCTCCCTTCTTTTCCTTCCTTCCCTGCCTTCCTCCCTCCTTCCTTCCTTCCTTTCTTTCTCTTTCTTTCTTTTTTCTTTCTTTCTTTCTTTCTCTCTTTCTTTCTTTTCTTTTCTTTTCTTTCTTTCTTTCTCTTTCTTTCTCTCTTTCTTTTTTCTTTCCTTCTTTCTTTCTTTTCTTTCCCTCTTTCTTTCTTTCTCTCTTTCTTTCTTTTCTTTTCTTTTCTTTCTTTCTCTTTCTTTCTCTCTTTCTTTTTTCTTTCCTTCTTTCTTTCTTTTCTTTCCCTCTTTCTTTCTTTCTTTCTTTCTTTC
>NW_016897259.1:0-935 GCF_001698545.2 Rhinopithecus bieti | reverse complement strand
AGAAGGCATTTTCTGTATTGTGAGATGTCAGCGTAGAAATCTTAAAGCCCCATTTGAGAGTGTGGCTCTTTAAGCTTTTCAGATCTTGTTCAGTGACCTGCTACAGTTACGTGAGAGACTCCAGGTGTAAATAGAATCTGATGACAGAATCTGTAAGTGTAAACAAGCATCTTAGTGAGAGATCAAGGCCACAAAGTATCCAGAGCCATGACCACAACTATACCTACCTGTAAAATATGATACTGGCATAGAGTATTGTTGTTGTTCTTACCCAAAAGCTAGCAAATCAGGATAGGTGATCCAGGTTCTGGAGCTCCACCAAGGCAGTTCCATTTTCTATTTAGAATCAGCATGAATTTCTCTCAGCCTGGCTTATCATTGGACCATCAGCCCAGGGTCACTAAGAACCTTCTCACAATCACCTAGATGTCTTTGAGACATTTGAGGATGTCCAGGGCAGAATTGTGTCAGGCTGACAAGAGTGGTTAATTCTGCTTCTGTCTCAGTGTAAGAGAAATGAATCATTCTGTGTTTTTTTTCTTCCCCTCATATAAGAGATAACTTTGGTTTGTACCCAGATGAGAGTTTCTCTAGTTTCCTGTTACTTTGGTGAAAGACAAAGAGGAGGTCTGGTGACTCAAAAGATAAACTAATTGCTTCCATTTCATAAGGTCATTCAAAAAATAGATGAAGCAGTCATGGTCCCTACCATCCAGAAACTTTTGGTCTAGACTAGCAATTGGACACATGGTTGAATTAAACAACATATGGTTGGTACGGTGAATGGATGTGTGCAGAGCAAAATAAAACTTTGGTCTCTTCAGACAGGCACGGTGGCTCATGCCTGTAATCCCAGCACTTCAGGAGGCTGAGGCGGGTGGATCACCTGAGGTCGGAAGTTCGAGATCAGCCTGAACAACATGGAGAAACCCCAT
>NW_016897258.1:0-375 GCF_001698545.2 Rhinopithecus bieti | reverse complement strand
AGTTGAAAGAAACGTCACTGTGGCTCCACCCAGATTCAATAGTTGTGATTATTTTGCTGTATTTGCTGTGTAGGATCTTTTCCCCTACCCAGCTTAGATTCTCTCACCAGGGCGCCTAAATTAATTAGTAAATTAGACTGGCCAAATACAGATCATCAAGAGAAGAGAAATGTATTAGCGCGTGTATGGCACACGTAGAGGTGGAGCATGGTGGTTGCGTGACGCAGAGGGGAGTCGGAGCCCAGCCACAGAGTTGCATGACGCAAAGGGGATCCCAACCCGGCCACGGGGTTACATGACGCAGAGTGGGGTCGGAGCCCGGCCACGGGGTTGCATGACTCAGAGTGGGGTCGGAGCCCGGCCACGGGGTTGCAT
>NW_016897257.1:0-1160 GCF_001698545.2 Rhinopithecus bieti | reverse complement strand
GAACATCTCTGGAAGAAGTCACATGAAATCGACGATGTTGTTTACTTTCCAGAGAGAGAAACTGGGTGCCTAGGGAGCTTTTGCCATTTTGTACTATGTATTTGTATTACGTATTCCCCAAAAAAATTAATTTTAAAAAATTCTTGCAGGCTTGTTCCAAATACCTCTTTTCAGTAGATGGTCTTTAACCTTTTCCCCATGGCCTGAGAAACAAGAGTCACAATTATATCTAAGATTAAGCAAGCTGAAACCTAACTTTGCCCTGCAAAAAAGATTCCTGCTTAGGAGATATTACAGTAATTATGAACATGTAAAGACAAGAAAACACACAGATAGACTCGGGAAAGATGCCAAAGAGTGACATATCCCAGAGAATAAGAGATTTAGTATGATGAGTGTATAATCACTGTGGCATAATGAGGAAGACTGTTAGTGAGGAATGATAAAACATTTATATGGCAGAAACCAATGGGGCTAACAGAATAGATAAATATGGTATCTGTTAGGTGAGTCTGGAGTCTAGGTAGAATTAATCAAGACTTATAAGAAGTTTAGGCCAGGCATGGTGGTTTACGCCTGTAATCCCAGCACTTTGGGAAGCAAAGGCTGGAGGATTGCTTGAGCCAAGGAGTTCAAGTCCAGAATGGGCAGCATGGGGAAACCCCATCCCTACAAAAAATACAAAATTAGCCAGGCATGGTGGCACACACCTGTAGTCCCAGCTACTCAGGAGGCTGAGGTGGGAGGATCGCTTGAGCTAGGGAGGCAGAGGTTGCAGTGAGCTGAGATTGAGCCACTGCACTCCAGCCTGGGTGACAGAGCGAGACCCTGTCTCAAAAAAAAAAAAAGTTTAGGGCTGCCACAAGGACCAATTGAGGCAACACTCCAAAATATTGATAATTGTGTACATGGAATACATCAAAAAAGAGAAAAGTTTTTTGCTTTGTTTTATTACTTAAGGGGTTTCTTCATAACAAAGATAAGCGATGGAATAGTCACTTATGCTACCATTTGGGTCAAGAACAAGAGATGCTCTGGTAAAAGTGTCCAATCTTTCGGCTTCCCTGGGCCACATTGGAAGAAGAAGAAGAATTGTCTTGGGCCACATATAAAATACACTAACACCAACAATAGCTGATGAGCTTAAAAAAGAAAATTGC
>NW_016897256.1:0-1161 GCF_001698545.2 Rhinopithecus bieti | reverse complement strand
TGTTGAATTTTATCAAAGGCCTTTTCTGCATCTGTTGAGATAACCATGTAGTTTTTGTTATTGGTTCTGTTTATGTGATGGATTACCTTTATTGATTTGTGTTTGTTGAACCAGCCTTACATCCCAGAGATGAAGCCAACTTGATCTTAGTGGATAAGCTTTTGATGTGCTGCTGGAATCGGTTTGCCAGTATTTTATTCAGGATTTTCACATCGATGTTCATCAGGGATATTGGCCTGAAATTTTCTTTTTTTGTTGTGTTTCTGCCAGGTTTTGGTATCAGGATGATGCTGGCCTCATTAAATGAGTTAGGGAGGAGTCACTCTTTTCTGTTGTTTGGAATGGTTTCAGAAGGAATGGTACCAGCTCCTCCTTGTACCTCTAGTAGAATTCGGCTGTGAATCCATCTGGTCCTGGGCTTTTTTTGTTTGGTAGGCTATTAATTACTGCCTCAATTTCAGAACTTGTTATTGGTCTATTTAGGGATTCGACTTTTCCTGGTACAGTCTTGGGTGGGCGTATGTGTCCAGGAATTTATCCATTTCTTCTGGATTTTCTAGTTTATTTGCGTAAAGGTGTTTATAGTATTCGCTGATGGTAGTTTGTGTTTCTGTGGGATCAGTGGTGATATGCCCTTTATCATTTTTTTATTATGTCTATTTGATTCTTTGTTCTTCTTTATTAGTCTGGCTAGTGGTCTGTTTTGTTAATCTTCAAAAAACCAGCTCCTGGATTTTTTTTTTTTTTTTTAAATAGAGTTTTTTTAATGTCTGTATCTCCTTCAGTTCTGGTCTGATCTTAAGTTATTTCTTGTCTTCTGCTAGCTTTTGAATTTGTTTGCTGTTGCTTCTCTAGTTCTTTTAATTGTGATGTTTGGGTGTCAATTTTAGATCTTTCATGCTTTCTTCTGTGGGCCTTTAGTGCTATAAATTTCCCTTTAAACACTGCTTTAGCTGTGTCCCAGAGATTCTGGTATGTTGTGTCTTTGTTCTCATTAGTTTCAAAGAACTTATTTATTTCTGCCTTAATTTCGTTATTTATCCAGTAGTCATTCAGGAGCAGGTTGTTTGGTTTCCATGTGGTTGTGTGGTTTTGAGTGAGTTTCTTAATCCTGAGTTCTATATTTGATTGCACTGTAGTCTGAGAGACTGTTTGTTATTA
>NW_016897255.1:0-375 GCF_001698545.2 Rhinopithecus bieti | reverse complement strand
ATTCAGTATGATATTGGCTGTGAGTTTGTCATAAATATCTCTTATTATTTTGAGACACATTCCATTAATATCTAGTTTATTGAGATATTTTTTCATCATGAAGGGTGTTGAATTTTATCAAAGGGCTTTTCCGAATCTATTGAGATAATCATGTGGTTTTGTCATTTGTTCTGTTTATGTGATGCATTATGTTTATTGATCTGCATATGTTGAAACAGCCTTGCATCCCAAGAATGAAGACAACTTGATCAGGGTGGATAAGCTTTTGATGTGCTGCTGGATTCAGTTTGCCAGTATTTTATTGAGGATTTTGCATCAATGTTTATTAGGGATATTGACCTGAATTTTTTTTGTTATTGTTGTTGTGTCTTTGCC
>NW_016897254.1:0-372 GCF_001698545.2 Rhinopithecus bieti | reverse complement strand
GAAAAAAGGAAATTCTTCAGGTAAAACGGGAGAGAAGTTTTCTGTGACACTCTTTGTGATGTGTGCATTCATCTCATAGAGCTAAACGTTTCTATTGAGGGAGCACTTCGATAGCACTGTTTTGTGGTGTTTGAGAAGGGATATTTGGAAGCACATTGAAGCCTATGGTGGAAAAGGAAATATCCTCAGATAAAACTAGAAAGAAGCTTCCTGAAAACTGTTTTATGATGTGTCAATTTATCTCATAGATTTACATCATTTCTTTCATGGGGCAGTTTGTTATCATTGTTTTCTGGAATCTGCAGAGGGATAATTGGGAGCACATACAGGCCTAAGGTGAAAAAAGAAATTTCTTCAGGTAACAACTGCAGA
>NW_016897253.1:0-1158 GCF_001698545.2 Rhinopithecus bieti | reverse complement strand
AGGATTAAGAAAGTTACTCAAAACTACACAACTACATGGAAATTGAACAACCTGCTCCTCAATGACTCCTGGGCAAATAATAAAATCAAGGCATAAATCAAGAAGTTCTTTGAAACCAAAGAGAACAAAGAAACAACATACCAGAATTCCTGGGGCACAGCCAAAGCAGTGTTAAGAGGGAAATTTATAGTACTAAGTGACTACATCAGAAAGCTAGAAAATCTCAAATCGACACCTTAACATCACAATTAAAAGAATCAGAGAAGCAGGGCAAATAAATCCAAAAGCTGGCAGAAGACAAGAAATAACTAAGATCAGAGCAGAATTGAAGGAGATAGAAACATGAAAACCCTTCAAAATCAATGAATCTAGGAGTTGGGTTTTGAAAAAATTAACAAAGTAGATAGACCGCTAGCCAGACTAATAAAGAAGAAAAAAGGGAAGAATCAAATAGACGCAATAAAAAATGATAAAGGAGATATCCCCACTGACCCCACAGAAATACAAACTACCATCACAGAATACCATAAACACCTGTCCACAAATAAATTACAAAATCTAGAAGAAATGGATAAATTGCTGGACACATACACTCTCCCAAAACTAAACCAGGAAGAAGTCGAATCCCTGAATAGACCAATAGCAAGTTCTGAAATTGAGGCAGTAGCCTACCAACCAAAAAAAGCCCAGGACCAGACAGATTCACAGCCGAATTCTACCAGAGGTACAGAAAGGATCTAGTTCAATTTCTTCTGAAACTATTCCAAACAACCGAAAAGGAGGGACTCTTCCCTACCTCATTTTATGAAGCAAGCATCATCCAGATACCAAAACTTGGCAGGGATACAACAACAACAAAATACTTCATGCCAATATCCCTGATGAACATCAATGAGAAAATCCTCAATAAAATACTGGTAAATCGAATCCACCAGCACATCAAAATTTGTCCACCATGATCAAGTCAGTTTCATCCCTGGGCTGCAAGGCTGGCTCAACAGAAACAAATCAATAAACATAATCTGTCATATGAACAGAACCAATGACAAAGACTGCAGGATTATCTCAAAAGATGCAGAAAAGGCCTTCAATATAATTCAACACCCCTTTATGTTAAAACTCTAAATAAACTAAATATTGATGGAACATATCTCAAAA
>NW_016897252.1:0-373 GCF_001698545.2 Rhinopithecus bieti | reverse complement strand
CAAAAAACAGCCCATATAGCCAAGACAATCCTAAGCAAAAGAACAAAGCTGGAGGCATCATGCTACCTGACTTCAAACTATACTACAAGGCTACAGTAAGCAAAACAGCTTGTTACTGGTACCAAAATAGATATATAGACCAACGGAACAGAACAGAGGCCTCAGAATTAATGCCACATATCTACAACCATCTGATCTTTGACAAATCTGTCAAAACAAGCAATGGGGAAAGGATTCCCTATTTAATAAATGGTGCTGGGAAAACTGGCTAGCCATATACAGAAAACTGAAACTGGACCCCTCCTTACACCTTATACAAAATTAAGATGGATTAAAGACTTAAACGTAAAATCTAAAACCATGAAAACTCTAG
>NW_016897251.1:0-981 GCF_001698545.2 Rhinopithecus bieti | reverse complement strand
ATTATATATATAATATTTCTTTCAGTATTTTTATGAATTCACTTTTACATTACATTTTTAATTCATTAGGAATTTATTTTGACATATAGTTGGAAGTATGATGTAAAAAACATTTTCCTAGATGGTTAATTGGTTGAGTTTGTACCATTTATTGTTTATTTCTTCTTCACCTTAACTTTCTGGTGCTTCTGAAAAACATGTTGAGTTTTGACAGAGACTAGGCCCTTTCCTGGGCTATTCATTTATTTTCCGCTGATCTGTTTGTCTACTCCTATACCAATACCACACTGATTTGATTATTGACGCTTTATAATAGATTTTAATAGATAGTAGGTTTAGTTTCTCCTTATTCTTTGTCTTTAAAAGAATTTCAGTTTTCTGTTTGTTGTTTCAGATGAACTTTGGAGTCATGTTAAGTTTCAAAATGATTATGTTGGGATTTTGATTGAAAATGTACCAAACTGATAAATTTAGGAAGAATTGACATGCGTATAATGTTTAGGCTTTTATCTAGAAATATGACATCTTTCCATTTAGTCATGTTTCATTCTAATGTTATCAGCATATTTACATAGCTCTCCTTACATTTTTTGTTAAGATTACTTCTGGCTATTTAATAGTTTTGCTGTTATTTTGAGTGGGCTCTTTATTCCATTACATTTTCTAATCAGACAAAGCTGGCAGAGTACATAGGAGAGTTCTTGACTTTTGCATCTCTATTTTGTATTGAACCCTCCATGTTTTCTTAGATACAATTTGTCACTTGAGTGTTCATGTAATAGTTACTTTGATTTATTGCATCTTTGCTTTTAGAAGTTAGAGTCAGGAGCTGAGTGGCTTTAGGGAAATTACTTCCTCTCTGTGCCTCAGCTTTCTTATCTGTAAAATAAGAGTAATGGGACCTACCTCCTAGATTCTTGTGAGGATTCAATGTGAATGTTCAAGCACCTGGCACATAATAAGCCATCACTAAATGTTGAG
>NW_016897250.1:0-371 GCF_001698545.2 Rhinopithecus bieti | reverse complement strand
TGCCAATTCCCAAGGTCATAAATTCTTTCACAAAATTTCTCCCACAGTGAAGACCTTCTTCTAATAACCAAAATATGCTTAAAAGGAAGCTACTAGCAAGTAATTGTTTTCCAAGAGAAAACTCAATTTTGTAGTGAAAAAAATGATATAATAAATCATTTTTTATATTTTAAACAAGAAAATTGGAAAATGTATTATAAAACTCAGAATCTTAAAACCATTTTGTATTGATATTTTAATCAAGATTGTTCTTTAATATGCATTTCAGAAGGTTCAATAATATACATTCCCATGTGAACTCTTAATATTCAACATACTGCTTAGTAGCTTGTCCCTAGTCTATTATCATTTGTAATTCTGTTTATAATTAT
>NW_016897249.1:0-376 GCF_001698545.2 Rhinopithecus bieti | reverse complement strand
CAGAAAACCAAACACCGCATGTTCTCACTTATAAATGGGAGTTGAACAATGAGAACACATGGATACTGGGAGGTGAACAACACACTTTGGGGCCTGCTGGGGAATGGGAGGTGATGGGAGAGAACCTAGAGGATGGGTCACTAGGTGCAGCAAACCACCATGGCACACAAATACACTGATATTATACACTGCTTGTGGAAATTTAAATTAGTACAGCCATTAGGAAAACAGTATAAAGTTT
The DNA here is from genome assembly GCF_001698545.2 of Rhinopithecus bieti. Taxonomy (NCBI): domain Eukaryota; kingdom Metazoa; phylum Chordata; class Mammalia; order Primates; family Cercopithecidae; genus Rhinopithecus; species Rhinopithecus bieti. The sequence continues at coordinate 135 of NW_016897249.1, read as the reverse complement.
CCCAAAAAATTATCAGTAGAACTACCAAATGATTCACTAAATCCAGTGCTGGCTATATATCCCCAAAACTGTAATCACTATATTGAAGAGACATAGCCACTTCCATATCTAGCACTATTTACAATAGCTAAGACA
>NW_016897248.1:0-981 GCF_001698545.2 Rhinopithecus bieti | reverse complement strand
TTTTAAAGATATTTCTATAACTTATTTGTTGGTTTTAAAGATATTTCTATAACTTATTTGTTGTGCTTCTCTTCAAGAGATAGAACTTAATTCTCCTCTCTCAGGACCAATGGATCTACCTAGTGACTAGCTTCTAGCAAAGAGAATAAAGTAGAAGTGATAATATCCCTTTTAAGATTAGATTACAGAAAACAATGACTTCCTTCTTGAATGCACTTGTGTGCATGCTCTCTCCCCTTCCCCCCAATTAATTGCTCTAGAGAAAGCCAGCTCCTTTTCGTAACACTCAGGTAGCTTATGCAAAGACCCACATGGTCAGGAAGTAAGACGGCCTGCCAACAATCACATAAGTAAATTAAAAGCAGATCTTAGGCCTACCAGTAGCCACATGAGTAAGCTTGAAAACAAATACTTCCCCAGATGAGCCTTGAAATTAATGTAACCCAGCAGACAGCTGACTATATATCCTTATTACAGATCCTGATTTAGAATCATCCAGATAAGCCACTTGCAGTCTCCTCACCCACAGACACTAAGACAATACAAGCTTGTGGTTATAGGCCAATATGTTTTGGTAATTTGTTACATGGCAACAGTTAACTCATAGACCACATAAGGAATAGTTATAAAGAAATATTTGATTATAATAATTCCATTTTACCTTTTCCCTTGAATTCAGTCAGACCAGATCCATAAAACAGAGGAATTCCTAAATAATCAAGTTGTTTGCGTTCTATCCACTTTTGACTACAAAGACAAATTTATTTTAAAAGATTCATGTTATTTCAAAAGATACTTCTTACCTTTCTACAAATTTATTTAGCTAACCAAAAGAGTAATTAGATCTTCCTAGAAGATAATTTTTTTCAATCAAACATCTCTTTCTAATAGGCTCAAACTGTTACCACTATAATTAACAAAAAATTAGAAATTTTAAAATTAAATCAATAAAAACAAGTCATAGTCTTTGTATATTGATAC
>NW_016897247.1:0-636 GCF_001698545.2 Rhinopithecus bieti | reverse complement strand
GAAAGAGAAATAAAATACTTTACAGAGAAGCAAAAGCTGAGAGATTTTGTCACCACCAGGCCTGCATTACAAGAGCTCCTGAAGGAAACACCACCTATGGAAATGAAAACTGGTACCAGCCACTGCAAAACATACCAAATTGTAAAGACCATTGACACTATGAAGAAACTGCATCAACTAATGGGCAAAATAACCAGCTAATATCATAATGACAGGATCAAATGTACACATGACAATATTAACCTTAAACGTAAATGGGCTAAATGCCCCAATTAAAAGACACAGACTAGCAAAGTGGATAAAGAATCAAGACCTATCAGTGTGCTGTTTTCAGGAGACCCATCTCACGTGCAAAGATACACATAGTCTCAAAATAAAGGGATGGAGGAATATTTACCAAGCAAATGGAAAGAAAATAAAAGCAGAGGTTGCAATCCTAGTCTCCGATAAAACACACTTTAAACCAACCAAGATCAAAAAAGACAAAGAAGGGAATTACATAATGGTAAAGGGATCAATGCAAAAGAAGAGTTAACTATCCTAAATATATATGCACCTAATACAGAAGCACCCAGATTCATAAAGCAAGTTCTTAGAGACCTACAAAGAGAATTAGACTCCCACACATTAATAGTA
>NW_016897246.1:0-374 GCF_001698545.2 Rhinopithecus bieti | reverse complement strand
TCCATTTTTTGTCTTGCCACTCTTAACGTGTGCATAGAAGGCCCTAAAATAACTTCTGCTCGTATGGGACTTCTGGGGAAAACAGAGGAGGTGTCACAAAGCCTGTTTTGGGGAAAATCTCTGTTTTCCTCATGAAACCCTGGGAATTAAAAGGAGCTAAATCCCTCTCAAAATCAAAGGCTCTGTTCTGTTCTGCTTGTGTTATCTGAACTGTTCTGAGTTTTGGGGTATCAGAAATTGACTTTGCATTATGAGAGAGCTTTGGTGTGTAATAACTAGGTAGAAAATACACTGTAAGGGATGGCTGATAGTAGTTATAAATCAGAAAAGCATGCTCTTGACCACCTGGAAGATACAGAAACATCCCCACCCCA
>NW_016897245.1:0-877 GCF_001698545.2 Rhinopithecus bieti | reverse complement strand
ACAACTGTGGAGGCTATTACCAAGATCTGTAATTGGCAAACTGGATACTCAGGAAAGTCAATGGTATAGTTTCACTGGGAATCTGAAGGCAAGGAAAACAAAACAATGCCCTAGGTGAATGCATCCAGGCAGGCAGGAGGAAATTTCCCCCTACTGGAGGGATTGTTGGCATTTTTTTCCTTTTTTTTTTTTTTTTTTTTTGAGACAGAGGCTCACTCTGTTGCCCAGGCTGGAGTGCAATGGCACCACCTTGCCTCACTGAAACCTCCACCTCCTGGGTTCAAGCGATTCTCCTGCCTCAGCCTCCCGAGTAGCTGGGATACAGGCACCCACCACCATGCCCAACTAATTTTGTATTTTAGTAGAGACAGGGTTTCGTCATGTTGGTCAGGTTGCTCCAGCCTTTTTTTTGTTCAAGACTTCAACTGATTGAATGGGGCTGACATTATGGAGGGCAATTTGCCTTATGCAGTCTACTGATTTCAATGTCAATCGCATCCAGAAATAACTTCACAAACACATACAGAATGTTTGACCAAATGTCTAGGCACCCTGTGGCCCAATCAAGTTGACAAATATCTCTCTGTACTAACTTTTAAACTTCTATAAATCTAAAATTATTCTGAAATAAAAGTTCATTTAAAAAATCTATCCAGAATGTTTTAGTTATGGTTATACAGGGATCAGATTGGATGGCTGCTGTAAATTCCTTCTAAGTGGTACTTTGATACAAAGTAATGACAACTGCACTCAAAGCACTGTAAACTCCTTGAGGGCAGGACTCTGTGGCACTTATCTCTGTATCTCTAGCATCTAGCAGGGTCCTTGGGTCCTCGACAAATATTTGCTGAATAAATAAACACTATCATCTCATGAT
>NW_016897244.1:0-373 GCF_001698545.2 Rhinopithecus bieti | reverse complement strand
AAGTTTGGTAGCACTGCTTTTGGGTAATATGAGAAGTAATATTTTCGTTCACATTGAGGCCTATGGTGACAAAAGAAATATCCTCAAGTAAAACTAGAAAGAAGGTCACTGAAAAGTTGTTTATGATGTGTTAATTCATCTCAAAGAGTTACACTATTATTTTCATAGAGTAGTTTGCTAACACTGTTTAACTGGGTTCTGCAAAGGGATATTTGGGAGTGCATTGAGGCCTAAGGTGAAAAGGAAATATCCTCAGATAAAACTAGAAAGAAGCTTTCTGAGTAACTGCATTGTGATGTGTGAATTAATCTCAGAGAGTTACACTGTTCTCTTCATTGAGCAGTTTGTGAACACTCTTTTCTTGGAATCTGCA
>NW_016897243.1:0-2152 GCF_001698545.2 Rhinopithecus bieti | reverse complement strand
GTGAGCTTGGCTCACTGCAACCTCTGCCTCCCAGGTACAAGTGATCCTCCTGCCTCCGCCTCCCAACAAGCTGGGACTACAGATGTATACCAACATGCCTGGCTAATTTTGTCTCCACTTTTAGTGGAGACAGAGTTTCACCATGTTGGCCAGGCTGGTTTTGAACTCCTGACCTCAGGTGATCCGCCTGCCTCAGCCTCCCAAGGTGTTAAGATTATAGTTGTGAGCCACCATGCCTGGCCTCCAACTATTTTCAGCACTTCAAAATCTTTAAAGGAGAATAATGAGTTTTCTTAAGAGGCATCTGAAGGCTGAAGAGGCTATCAAGGGCCTAGTTTTGTTCTGAAGTGTATCAACTCAGCTAGTGGTGGTCGCCTTAGGATAATCTGCAGCTCTGATTGACAACCACATGTCTCAGATTAAGGAAGAGTTAAAACGAATAGACAAATGGGACTATATGAAACTAAAAGCTTCACAGCAGAAGAAGCAATCAGCAGAGTAAAGAGACAACCTCTTGAATGGGAGAAAATGTTTGCAAACTACACATCCTCCAGGGGACTAATACCCAGAATATCCGAGGAACTAAGTAACACCATAGTGAAAAAACAAATAATCCCATTAAACATGGACAAAGGAAGTAAACAAACGTGTCTCAAGAGAAGATGTGTGAATGGCCAACAAATCTATGAAAATGCTCGATATTACTGCTCTTTCTGGGAAAGGCAAACCCAAACCACAGTGAGATAGCATCTCACACCCGTCAGGATGGCTATTATTAAAAGACAAAAGTAATCGATGCTAGCAAGGAATTGGAGAAAAGGAAGTCATACACTGTTGGTGGAAATGCAAATTAGTACAACCACTGTGGAAAGTAGTATGGAGATTTCTCAAAAAACTAAAATAGAACTACTATAAGATCCAGCAATCCACCACTGGGGATTTATCCAAAGGAAAATAAATCTGTATACCGAAGTGAGACCTGCTCTTGCATGTTTATTGCAGCACTATTCACAATAGCAAAGATATGGAATCAACCTAAGTGTCCATAGCAGATGAATGAATAAAGAGGATGTGGTATGTACACACAATGGAGTACTATTCAGCCATAAAAAATGAAATTATGTTATTTGCAGCAACATGGGTGGAACTGGAGGAGGCCATTATGTTAAGTGAAATAAACCAGGCAAAGAAAGAGAAATACTGCATATTCTCACTCATATGTGGGAGTCAAAATGTTCTCATGGACATAGAAAATAGAATCACAGCTACTAGAGACTGGGAAGAGGAGGTGAGTGAGTGGGAGTGAGGGAATGAGGACAGTCTGGGTACAAATACATAGTCAGATGAAATAAATAAGTTCTAATGTTTGATAGCAGACCAGGGTGTTTATACTTGGCAATAGCAGTTTGTATATTTCAAAGTTAATGTAAGAGTGTACTTAAAATGATATCAGCAATAGACATGATAAGTACTCAAGAGGATGGAAGCCCCAAATACCCTGACCTGATCATCACATCATACGTGTGTAACAAACACATACTCCATAAATATGTAAAATATTGTGTACCCATAAAAGGAAAAAAAAAAGTGAGAAAATGAATTAGTTGTCACTTTGCTTTGTGTCATAGATGCAGTGTTTCAAAGCAGGAGATTCATTGAAAAGATGTTTAAGAAGTTGCTGATGAAGAAAAGTTCAGGATTCACAGCTCCATCCAAAGGGAATAGCCGCTTTTCTCATTTTGAGATATGACTACTAACGGGTATTATCCTGCATCTTCAGCCAGGCTGGAGAAGGCCCCATTCTTTCTGTACCACAGATGTTCAGTTGGAATTTTCCATCTGGTCACATAATTCTACTTTGGGAATTAACAGGTTAGCTTGGTACTGGTCATTGGCCTCTGAGGGTAAAAGATGATAGCCCAGCATAGATTCTATTTGTTGATAACTCATCATAGCCACGTTGGGATCAATACGTTTTCTGTAGGGCACACTTTTCCTATACTGGGGACACAGTCACATAGTAATATGTTTATGGCACAGACATTGGTTCTAAACTCACTTTGCATTATCTGTACCTGTATCTGTATTTGTAGCTATCTGTATCTATATCTGTATTTATCTGTATCTACATCTGTATCTGTATCTGTACCTA
>NW_016897242.1:0-375 GCF_001698545.2 Rhinopithecus bieti | reverse complement strand
CCTCCCGGTTTTATCGAAGGGTATTCCTTTTCAGCATATTCTTAAGAGCATTCCCAAGTGTCCTTTCTCAGGTTCCACAGAAACAGCGATTTCAAACTGCTAGATGCAAAGAATGATTTACCTCTATGAGATGAATACACACATCACAAAGCAGTTTCTCTGAAAGCTTCTCTCCAGTTTTCGTCGGAGACGATTCCTTTCTCACCACCAGCCAAAGGGTGCCACTTAATATCCCTTCACAGATTTCTCAAAGACAGAGTTTCCAAACTGGGCAACATATTGTAAGCTTCACCTCTCTGAATTAAAAGCACACGTCAGAGGGCAGTTTCTTGGAAAGCTTCTTTCTGGGTTTTATTTGAGGATATTTCACTTTTT
>NW_016897241.1:0-374 GCF_001698545.2 Rhinopithecus bieti | reverse complement strand
ACTTTCTTTTGTTTGATTGTAGAAAACCTCAATAGAGCCATCTCTCTCTAATACTTATATTTATCTCCAGAGATCCAGCTTGTTCAAAAGGAGACCATTATCTGACTGCCTGAATAGATCCCATTGCAGGAAAATTGACTGAAATATTGTCAAATGTGTTCCAGCAATAAAATTCAGGTAATAAGGTGAATTTCTAGCTTTCTGTGTCCAGACTCCCCTATATGATTCTAAACAATAGTTGAGGCAGGTCAAGAAGAAGAGGTTAAGAGACATGACGGTAAAGAAAGACCAGGAAGAGGATGAAAGCTTTGTGAGTCTCAGGAACATAAAACTGTCAGTTGTTTGCAGCTTTCAGTTGCAACTGTCAGTTGTTG
>NW_016897240.1:0-635 GCF_001698545.2 Rhinopithecus bieti | reverse complement strand
AAATACTGGCAAACCGATTCCAGCAGCACATCAAAAGCTTATCCACCGTGATCAATTTGGCTTCATCCCTGAGATGCAAGGCTGCTTCAACATACACAAATCAATAAACATAATCCATGACATAAAGAGAACCAATGACAAAACCACATTAATACCTCAACAGATGCAGAAAAGGCCTTCGATAAAATTCAACACCCCTTCATGCTAAAACTCTCAATAAACTAGGTATTGAGGGAACGTATATCAATAAGAGCTATTTATGACAAACCCACAGCCAATATCATACTGAATGGGCAAAAGCTGGAAGCATTCCCTTTGAAAACCAGCACAAGACAAGGATGCCCTCCCTCACCACTCCTATTCAACATGTATTGGAAGTTCTGGCCAGAGCAATCAGGCAAGAGAAAGAAATAACGGGTATTCAAATAGGAAGAGAAGAAGTCAAATTGCCTCTGTTTGCAGATGACATGATTGTATATTTAGAAAACCCCATCGTGCCAGCCCCAAATCTTCTTAAGCTGATAAGGAACTTCAGCAAACTCTCAGGATACAAAATCAGTGTGCAAAACTCACAAGAATTCCTATACACCAGTAATAGACAAACAGAGAGCCAAATCGTGAGTGAACTCCCATTC
>NW_016897239.1:0-377 GCF_001698545.2 Rhinopithecus bieti | reverse complement strand
ACTACATTAAAACCCTTTGTTGGAATGCTTTACACTTTCCACAGAACAGAAAATAAAACAACCTGTTATACAGTTAGTCACAAATACAATCCTTGAGTTTTTTGCTCATACACATGAATATTTGTCTAAAATATGTCTTCTTTGTAGCAGCTAGGCCCTGCCACCACTGTGCTTGGCTGAGTTCACAAATCTGTTGTAACCTGTAGCTTCCCTGTCACTTTCCTGGCTCTCCGCTCCTGCTAAGCTTTGTTTCCTAATTAAAATCTTCTGCCACTGCCATAGCTACTGTTGCTACTGGAACCGCCATAGACAATGTGGTTCGGCAAAGTATTGGCCTCCACCACCATAGGGGCCAGAGCTTCTGCCCCAAAGTTTCC
>NW_016897238.1:0-375 GCF_001698545.2 Rhinopithecus bieti | reverse complement strand
GGCAACCGGAGTCCTGTGTCGAGCAAGGAAATGTCTTCCATCGTAAATTGAAGAGAAGGTTTCTGTGTAACTCTTTTGCTATGTTTGTACTCATCTCATAGAGATAAATCATTCTTTGGATTGAGCAGTTTGAAATCACTGTTTCTGTGGAATCTGAGAAAGGACACATGGAAATGCGCTTTAGAATATCCTGAAAAGAAATAATCTCAGAGAGAAAGCAGAAGGAAGCTTTGTGTGAAACTGCTCAGTGTCACGTGAATTCCGCTCACACAGTTAAGCTTCTCTTTTCATTGAGCAGTATCATAACACTGTTTTGTTTAGTCTGCGAAGGGATATTGAGGAGCGCTTTGAGACTCACTTTGAGAAAGGAAACGT
>NW_016897237.1:0-880 GCF_001698545.2 Rhinopithecus bieti | reverse complement strand
TTGCTCTTTCTTCTCTAGTTATTTTAATTGTGATGTTAGGATGTCGATTTTAGATATTTCCCTCTTTCTCCTGTGGGAATTTAGTGCTATAAATTTCCCTCTGAACAATGCTTTATCTATGTCCCAGAGATTCTGGTACATTGTTTCTTTGTTCTCATTGGTTCCAAATAACTTATTTATTTCTGCCTTTATTTCATTATTTACCCAGTAGTCATTCAGGAGCAAGTTGCTCAGTTTCCATGTAGTTGTGTGGTTTTGAGTGAGTTTCTTAATCCTGAGTTCTACTTTGATTGCACTGTGGTCTGAGACTGTTTGTTATGATTTCTGTTCTTTTGCATTTGCTGAGTAGTGTTTTACTTCCAATTATGTGGTCAGTTTTAGAACAAATGCAATGTGGTGCTGAGAAGAATGTATATTCTGTTGATTTGGGGTAGAGAGTTCTGTACATGTCTGTTAGGTCTGCTTGGTGCAGAGCTGAGTTCAAGTGCTGAATATCCTTGTTAATTTTCTGTCTCGTTGATCTGTCTAATGTTGACAATGGGGTGTTAAAGTCTCCCACTATAACTGTGTGGGAGTCTAAGTCTCTTTGTAGGTCTCTGAGAACTTACTTTATGAATCTGGGTGCTTCTGTATTGGCTGCATATATATTTAGGATAGTTAACTCTTCTTGTCGCATTGATCCCTTTACCATTTTGTAATGCCCTTCTTTGTCTCTTTTATATATTAATATATTTTATATTTGTTGGTTTAAAGTCTGTTTTGTCAGAGACTAGGATTGCAACCTCTGCTTTTTTTTGCTTTCCATTTGCTTGGTAAATATTTCTCCATCCCTTTATTTTGAGCATATGTGCGTCTTTGCATATGAGATGGGTCTCCTGAA
>NW_016897236.1:0-377 GCF_001698545.2 Rhinopithecus bieti | reverse complement strand
GGCCGGGCGCGGTGGCTCAAGCCTGTAATCCCAGCACTTTGGGAGGCCGAGACGGGCGGATCACGAGGTCAGCAGATCGAGACCATCCTGGCTAACACAGTGAAACCCCGTCTCTACTAAAAAAAATACAAAAAACTAGCCGGGTGAGGTGGCGGGCGCCTGTAGTCCCAGCTACTCGGGAGGCTGAGGCAGGAGAATGGTGTAAACCCGGGAGGCGGAGCTTGCAGTGAGCTGAGATCCAGCCACTGCACTCCAGCCTGGGCGACAGAGCAAGACTCCATCTCAAAAAAGAAAAGAAAAGAAAAGTTGGGCATGGTGGTGGGTGCTTGTAGTCCCAGCTACTCAGGAGGCTGAGTCAGGAGAATGGCTTGAACCTA
>NW_016897235.1:0-377 GCF_001698545.2 Rhinopithecus bieti | reverse complement strand
TATTTTACAATCAATTTATACCGTTAACAAAATTATCACAGTGGTCCTGAGGTGACGTACACCCTCACCTTATGAAGATAACAGATTAAGAGATTAAAGTAAAGACAGGCATAAGAAATTATAAAACTATTATTTAGGAATTGATGAATGTCCATGAAATCCTCACAATTTATGTTCCTCTGCCCTGGCTCCAGCTGGTCCCTCCATTTGGAGTCCCTGACTTCCCGCAACAGAAAAGTCATTCAAAATTTAAGAACAATATAATTCAGAAATGAGGGGATAGAAATCAGGAAAGAATTAGAAATAAAAGAAAGAATCTTTCTAAAATAAAGGCCAAGAAGAGAAAATACACTGACAATATTTTCAGGGAAATAGAA
>NW_016897234.1:0-2493 GCF_001698545.2 Rhinopithecus bieti | reverse complement strand
TATTGCAATTACCTAATTTCATTAAGTACAGTCAGCCCTCTGTATTCACAGGTTCCTCATCCACAGATTCTACCAACCACGGATCAAAATATTCAAGAAAAAAACACAATAAAAAAATAATAGGCCAGGTGCGGTAGCTCACGCCTATAATTCCAGCACTTTGGGAGGCTGAGGCGGGTGGATCACCTGAGGTCAGGAGTTCAAGACCAGCCTGGCCAACATGGTGAAACCCCGTCTCTACTAAAATACAAAATTAGCTGGGCCTAGTGGTGTGTGCCTGTAATCCCAGCTACCTGGGAGGCTGAGGCAGGAGAATCGCTTGAACCCAGGAGGCGGAGGTTGCAGTGAGCCGAGATCACACCATTGCATTCCAGCCTGGGTGACAGAGCGAGACTCCGTCTCCAAAATAATAATAATAATAATAACAATAATACTAGGCATGGCTCACACCTGTAATACCAACACTTTGGGAGGCCAAGGAGGGAGAATCGCTTGAGGCCAGGAATTCAAGACCCTGTGTAGCATGGGCTACACAGCAAGACCCTGTCTCTACAGAAAATTTAAAACTTAGCTGTGTGTGGTGGCATCCACCTAAAGTCCCAGCTACTTGGGAAGCTGAGGCAGGAATGTCACTTAAGCCCAGGAGTTCCAGGCTGCAGTGAGCTATGATCACACCATTGCACTCCAGCCGGGGTGACAAGGTGAGACCCTGTCTCCAAAAAAATAAAAAAAACAACACAACAATAAAAAAAATACAAATAAAAAATAAATGTAAGAACTATTTGTATAGCATTTGCATTATATTAGGTGTTATAAGTATCTAGAGATTATTTAAAATGTACGAAAGGATATGTGAAGGTCATATGAAAATACTATGCCATCTTATATAAGGGAATTGAGCATCCAAGTGTTTTGGTATCTGGAGGGGTCCTAGAACTAATCCACCGTGGATACGAAGGGACAACTGTATTTTGTAAACCCAATGATGTAAAATTGGATATTTTATTTTTTCTATGAAAGCTAAGTTGAAAACTATGGTGAATCTCTAAAATAATTGCTGTTGAAAGATATGTGGGTAAGACTGAGGGAAAAAAATCACTACAGTCTAGGAATCTGCACTCTAATTGCTTTAATTTCTTGTTCCACTAAAACTAAAATTGTAGACAATGTGTTATGGGTGTGATTTATGCAGGAAAGATCTGAAAAGCCAGTCAGCAGACACATACCTTTGGCCCTACATCAAAACTTCGAGAATGAATCTATATTTATATTTTTTTAAGTTAAAATAAAATGTTCAAGGTAAGTATATATCTCTGTTTAATGATATACAGGACTTTTCAGATTAATCATCCAATGCATTGAATAAGAGGGTTTCTCTGTAATAGGATTTATCATCTATTGGGTGCCATTATTGAGTGTATTAATGTCTACAGAGGCTGAGCGCAGTGGCTCACACCTGTAATCCCAGCACTTTGGGAGGTCGAGGTAGGTGGAACATGAGGTCAAGAGATCAAGACGAGGCTGGCCAACATGGTGAAACCCCGTCTCTATTAAAATACAAAATTGGCCGGGCGCGGTGGCTCAAGCCTGTAATCCCAGCACTTTGGGAGGCTGAGGCGGGTGGATCACGAGGTCAGGAGATCGAGACCATCCTGGCTAACACGGTGAAACCCCGTCTCTACTAAAATACAAAAAAAACTAGCCAGGCGTGGCGGCGGCGCCTGTAGTCCCAGCTACTCGGAGGCTGAGGCGGGAGAATGGCGGGAACCCGGGAGGCGGAGCTTGCAGTGAGCTGAGATGGCGCCAGTACACTCCAACTTGGGCCACAGAGCGAGACTCCGTCTCAAAAACAAACAAACAAACAAACAAAAAAAAAACAAAAAATAAAATACAAAATTAGCTGGGTGTGGTGGCGTCTGCCTGTAGTCCCAGTGAGAGGTGACAATGTGCTAGCAGCCCTCACTCTCAGCGCCTCCTCGGCTTCGGCGTCCACTCTGGCGGCGCTTGAGGAGCCCTTCAGCCCACCACGGCACCGTGGGAACCCCGCTCTGGGCAGACTGAGGCCGAAACTGCCTCCCTCTGCTTGTGGGGAGGTGTGGAGGGAGAGGTGCGGGCGGGAACCAGGGCTGCACACGGCGCTCGCGGGCCAGTGCGAGTTCCGGCGGCTGCGGGTGCGGGCGCGGGCTCAGGGGCCCCGCACACGGAGCAGCCGGCTGGCACCGCCGGCCCAGAGCAGTGAGGAGCTTAGCACCCGGGCCAGCAGCTGCGGAGGTTGCGCCGGGTCCCCAGCAGTGCTGGCCCGCTGGCGCTGTACTCAAATTCTCACCGGGTTTAGCTGCCTCCCGGCGGGGCAGAGCTCAGGACCTGCAGCCCGCCCTGTCTGAGCTCCTCCAGCTGCGGTGGGCTCCCACGCGGCCTGAGCCTCCCGGACCCAAGAGCTGAGGAATGCAAGTGCAGCTCAGGACTGGTGGGCAGCTCCGCCTGCAGCTTCTA
>NW_016897233.1:0-636 GCF_001698545.2 Rhinopithecus bieti | reverse complement strand
AAAAAACAGTGCAAAAGGCTGAAAATTCCAAAACCAGAATGCCTCTTCTCCTCAAAGGATCACCACTCCTCGTCAGCAAGGGAACAAAACTGGATGGGGAATGAATTTGACGAACTGACAGAAGTAGACTTCAGAAGGTGGGTAATAACAAACTCCTCCGAGCTACAGGAGCGTGTTCTGACCCAATGCAAGGGAGCTAAGAACATTGAAAAAAGGTTAGTTGAATTGTTAACTAGAATAACCCATGTAGAGAAGAACATAAATGTCCTGAATGAGCAGAAAACACAGCAGGAGAACTTTGTGAAGAATACATAAGTATCAATAGCCAAATTGATCAAACAGAAGAAAGGATATCAGTGATTGAAGATCAACTTAATGAAATAAAGAGAGAAGACAAGATTAGAGAAAAGATAAAAGAAATGAACAAAACCTCCAAGAAATATGGGACTATGTGAAAAGACCAAATCTATGTTTGATTGGTGTACCTAAAATTGACAGGAAGAATGGAACCAAGTTGGAAAACAATCTTCAGGATATTATCCAGGAGAACTTCCCCAACCTAGCAAGGCAGACCAACATTCAAATTCAGGAAATACAGAGAACAGCACAAAGATACTCCTTGAGAAGAGCAACCCT
>NW_016897232.1:0-639 GCF_001698545.2 Rhinopithecus bieti | reverse complement strand
GTGGTGCCTGGACTCCTGGGTCTGAGGGCGGAGGGGCAGCGCCTATCTCCTTGTTTTGGGGTGGCGCAGGCGGCCCTCCAGGCCATGGTCTGGAGCAGCAGGTAAGACCGAAACCCGAGCCTCCACCCTAGTCCCAGGGCCTCTTTCCTCCTTCTCTGGCCGCAAAGCAGGCCCCTCCCTCTCTGTAACCCACAGCAAATGCCTCCCAAATACCAGTCAAAGTGTCCACCCCTGCACAGTCTGACTCAGCCAGTCCAGGGCGGAGGCAGTAAAGCCCTGTCTTGGCAACTCACCAGGGAAATCCATCACCGAAGCACCTCTCTTCCCCCCTCAGCCTGGCTATTCTGTCATTGGCACCTGTTCTTGGGTGAGTGACAGGGCCCTGTGGTCAGGGTAAGAAAGGAGACCACTACTCCTCCTGCTGCTCTTCTCCCCCCACCTTGCCTAGTTCACAAGACAGGAGGAAAGAGAGAAAGGAACAAAAGTAAGATAAATAGCCAGACAACCTTGGCACCACCACCCGGCCCTAGGAGTTAAAAAAAGTAATAATAATAACATCAACCCCTGGCCTAAACTACTTGTGTTATCTGTAAATTCCAGACACTGTATGAAAAAAGCATTGTAAAACTTTCTGTTCTG
>NW_016897231.1:0-876 GCF_001698545.2 Rhinopithecus bieti | reverse complement strand
TTGATATCTGATTCTAATTTTTCTGAAAAATAAGGAAAATGCTAAACAACTTCTTATGTGAATAATATTTATCATTTTGATATTCCAAATATTCTACTTTTACTTTCAGATTTTTTTTTTTCTGTTATATCACTGAACTCTGGGGTGTGATAATTTCTTTTCAGGTTATCAATATGGTGGGCATTTCCAAAATGAAAGAGAAGAAATCAAATATTATTATTATGGTAACATATGTTTCAGGAGAAAATGTTTGATTATTTGAAATCATAGGCCTGAATTTTGGGTCTGTTTCAACAAAGATCTTGATATAAGTCTCAAATAACTTTGTGTCTTAAAGTGCTAATGTGTAAATTTTGAAAATATAGCATCTCTGCCTAAATCACAAGGTTGTCTGAAGGATAAATTGAAGTAATAACAGCAGCCATAACCACAACAGATATTTACTAGCCATTATTTGTCAGAGTTAAATGTTGTACTTGCAAGCAAAGGCAGTAAATACTTCCTCTCGCCTCCCCAAAATGTTTAATCAATTAAACAAACCAGGATTTAATGAAATGGAGAACAATGCACTGATATGGGATAAAAAAAGAAGGAATTTGAATTAAACCTTGGCTCTGCCATAATAGCTGGATAATTTCTGAAAATACATTTTATGTCTTCAAATTTTAGTCTATTTATAAAACAGCAGTATTTACTGAGATTATAGTTTGTGCCATGCTTCTGTCAGAGCTAAAACATTATGAATCAATGCTAAGTGCTATGTGAAGTAAAGAAGAGGTGTTCCAACATTTTGTGAAGTCTTTGACAACTTTATCGCTGTGTGGTTCAAGCTAAAGGGAGAAAATTTAAGAACATAATAACGTGCTGCTGAATCCG
>NW_016897230.1:0-571 GCF_001698545.2 Rhinopithecus bieti | reverse complement strand
CCTTTTAGAAATGAAAGGAACCAATTTCTTTGCCTTTCATGTTCATTTCTAACTGGTAAGAGAAGGTAGGGACCTAGAGCAAAATCAATTGGTTAATAAAAGAGTTAATTGACTAAGTGCTTGTTCTGATGGGTCAAAAGCACAGACAGTGCACAACAAATGTAAGGATGCTTAATTAAAATGGGGCTGGCTGAACTTAATGAAATTCTGCCATGTAGATAGAAATTAATACTGGAAAGACATCTGCATTTAGTATCATATTACACAATGGAAGCAAATTAAAAGTAGCCCAAGTAGGCCTTTGTCTTAATGTACTCCACATAAGGGCACTTGTGGCTGGCTCAGGAGTTATAAGAAATTCTAAAATTACTGTTTTCAACATACAAGAACCCATTAGTTGTGTATTTCAGGTTCCAATACGGGATGTGAAGTATAAGCTATGACAAATTAGCTAAGACTATTTTAATTTTTTTATTTGTCATAGTTTAACATTTATTTAGCTTAATTATAAGTTTCTGATGATAGGGCATTGTCTTATGCCCAACATACAGTTGTTCTTTTTTTTTTTTTC
>NW_016897229.1:0-1154 GCF_001698545.2 Rhinopithecus bieti | reverse complement strand
GAGTTTTTTTTCACATGTTTGTTGACTGCATAAATGTCTTCTTTTGAGAAGTGTGTGTTCATATACTTCGCCCACTTTTGATAGGGTTGTTTGTTTTTTTCTTGTAAATTTGTTTAAGTTTTTTGTAGATTCTGGATATTAGTCCTTTGTCAGATGAATAGATTGCAAAATGTTCTCCCATTCTGTAGGCTGCCTGTTCACTCCGGTGATAGTTTCATTTGCTGTGCAGAAGCTCTTTAGTTTAATCAGATCCGATTTTCTATTTTAGCTTTTGTTGCCATTGCTTTTGGTGTTTTAGTCATGAAGTCTTTGTCCATGTCTATGTCCTGAGTGGTATTGCCTAGGTTTTCTTCTAGGGGTTTTATGACTTTAGGTCTTAGATTTAAGTCTTTAATCCATCTTGAGTTAATTTTATATAAGGTGTAAGGAAGGGATCCAGTTTCAGCTTTCCACATATGGCTAGCCAGCCCAACACCATTTATTAAATAGGAAATCATTTCCCCAGGAAATCAGACTTTATTTTGTCAGGTTTGTCAAAGATCAGATGGTTGTAGATGGGTGGTGTTATTTCTGAGGCCTCTTTTATGTTCCATTGGTCTATGTATCTGTTTTGGTACCAGTACCATCATGTTTTGCTTACTGTAGCCTTGTAGTATAGTTTGAAGTCAGATAGCGTGATGTCTCCACCTTTGTTCTTTTGCTTAGGATTGTCTTGGCTATTTGGGCTCCTTTTGGTTACATATGAAATTTAAGGTAGTTTTCCAGTTCTATGAAGAAAGTCAATGGTAGCTTGATCGAGATAGTATTGAATCTATAAATTACTTCAGGCAGTATGGCCATTTTGATGATATTGATTCTTCCTATCCAGGAGCATTCAATGTTTTCTATTGGTTTGTGTCCTCTCTTATTTCCACGAACAGTGGTTTGTAGTTCTCCTTGAAGAGGTCCTTCACATCCCTTGTAAGTTGGATTCCTAGGCATTTAATTCTCTTTGTAGCAATTGTGAATAGGAGTTCACTCATGATTTGGCTCTCTGTTATTGGCATATAGGAATGCTTATGATTTTGCACATTGATTTTGTATTCTGAGACCTTGCTGAAGTTGCTTATCAGCTTAAGGAGATTTGGGGTGAAGACAATGGGGTTTTCTTTTTT
>NW_016897228.1:0-979 GCF_001698545.2 Rhinopithecus bieti | reverse complement strand
CAGAAGCTTCTTTCTAGTTTTGTCTGAGGTATTTCCTTTGTCAACATAAGCTTCAATGCGATCCAAAATATCCCATTGCAGATTCCAGGAAAACAGTGTTAGCAAGCTACTCAATGAAAAGAACAGTGTAACTCTGTGGGAAAATTGGCACATCACAAAGCAGTTTCTCAGAAAGCTTCTATTCCATTTTAATCTGAGGATATTTGTTTGTCACCATAGGCTTCAATTCGCTCCCAAATATCCTATTGCAGATTCCAAGAAAACAGTTTAAGCAGATTTCTCAATCAAAAGAACAGTGTAACTCTATGAGATGAATTCACACATCACATAGAAGTTTCTCAGAATGCTTTCTAATTTTATCTCAGGATATTTCCTTTGTCACCATGGGCTTCAATGTGATTCAAATTATCCCTGCTAACATTACACAAAACTGTACTAACAATCTGCTCCATGGAAAAAAATGGGTAACTCTGTGAGACGAATTAACACATCACAAGCAAATTTCTCAGAAAGCGTCTTTCTAGTTTTATATTAGGGTATTTCCCCCCCTTTTTTTGCTTTGTTCAGTACTGTATACCCTGCACCTAGTCCAGTGCTACAAGTAGCATTTTATTTATTAATGTGTTTTATTTTTTATTATACTTTAAGTTCTAGGGTACATGTGCACAACATGGAGGTTTGTTACATATGTATACATGTCCCATGTAGGTGTGCTGCACCCATTAACTCGTCAGCATCCTTCAACACTTCAATTACTTCAGGTTTAACTCCCATAGCCATCCCTCCCCCCTCCCGCCTCCCCACAATAGGCCCCAGTGTGTGATGTTCCCCTTTCCATGTCCAAGTGATTTCAATGTTCAATTCCCACCTATGAGTGAGAACATGCGGTGTTTGGTTTTCTGTTCTTGTGATAGTTTGCTGAGAATGATGTTTTCCAACTGCATCCATGTCCCTACAAACGACATGAACTCATCCTTTT
>NW_016897227.1:0-979 GCF_001698545.2 Rhinopithecus bieti | reverse complement strand
ATAGTGCTGCAATAAACATACATGTGCATGTGTCTTTATAGTAGAATGATTTCTATTATTTGGGGTATATGCCCAGTAATGGGATTGCTGGGTCAAATGGCATTTCTTGTTCTAGATCCTTGAGGAATTGCTACACTGTCTTCCACAATGGTTGAACTAATTTGCATTCCCACCAACAGCATAAAGGCATTCCTATTTCTCCACAGTCTCACCAACATCTATTGTTTCTTGACTTTTAATAATCACCATTCTGATTGGCATGAGATAGTATCTCCTTGTGGTTTTGATTTGCATTTTCTAATGATCAGTGGTGCTGAGCTCAGCTCACCACAACCTCCACCTCCTGCGTTCAAACGATTCTCCTGCCTCAGTCTCCCGAGTAGCTGGGACTAGAGGCACACACCACCATACCCAGCTAATTTTGTATTTTAGTAGAGATGGGGTTCACTATATTGGCCAGGCTGGTCTTGAACTCCTGACCTCGTGATTCGCCCGCCTCGGCATCCCAAAGTGCTGAGATCACAGGCATGAGCCACTATGCCCAGCCCGAGCTTTTTTTCATGTTTGTTGGCCACATAAATGTCTTATTTTGAGAAGTGGCTGTTCATATCTCTTGCTCACTTTTGATAGGGTCTTTTCCTTTTTTATTGTAAATTTGTTTAAGTTTCTTGTAAATTCTGGATATTAGACCTTTGTCAGATGGGTAGATTGGGAAAATTTTCTCCCATTCTGTAGATTGCCTGTTCACTCTAATGATAGTTTCTTTTGCTGTGCAGAAGCTCTTTAATTTAATTAGATTCCATTTGTCCATTTTGGCTTTTGTTGCAATTGCTTTTGGCATTTTCATCATGAAGTCTTTGCCCATGCCTATGTCTTGAATGGTATTACCTGGGTTTTCTTCTAGGGTTGTTATGGTTTTGGGTTTTACATTTAAGTCTTTAATCCATCTTGAGTTAACTTTTATACAAGGTATAAGGAT
>NW_016897226.1:0-237 GCF_001698545.2 Rhinopithecus bieti | reverse complement strand
GCGATGGAGTCTAGCTCTGTTGCTCAGGTTGTAGTGCAGTGGTGCGATCTTGGCTCACTGCAAGCTCCGCCTCCCAGGTTCATGACGTTCTCCTGCCTCAGCCTCCATACATAGCTGGGACTACAGGTGCCCGCCACCTCGCCCAGCTAGTTTTTTGTATTTTTTAGTAGAGACGGGGTTTCACAGTGTTAGCCAGGATGGTCTTGATCTCCTGACCTCGTGATCCGCCCGTCTCGG
>NW_016897225.1:0-2501 GCF_001698545.2 Rhinopithecus bieti | reverse complement strand
TGTTCCCTTTAATTTTTTTATTTTCAGAAGTTCTGTTAAATATGTGTGTGTGTGTGTGTGTGTGTGTGTGTGTGTGTGTGTCTTTTCAGTGAATTTTACCCTCATATCCTGACCTGCTTTTCTCATTTCTTTGTGTTATTTTCCAACTTTCTCTTGGATATCATAGAGCTTTCTTAAAATCAATACTTTAATTTTGCTCTGATATTT
The DNA here is from genome assembly GCF_001698545.2 of Rhinopithecus bieti. NCBI lineage: Eukaryota > Metazoa > Chordata > Mammalia > Primates > Cercopithecidae > Rhinopithecus > Rhinopithecus bieti. Next base: position 2,294 of record NW_016897225.1, on the reverse strand, counting down.
CAAATATTTCATTCTGTTTAAAATATTTTCTAAAATCTTATATGATCCACTGTTGGTGTTGCAACACTCTGTGTTTTCTTACTTCCAGAATTGTTTCTGGAGTTCCTTCTCATCAGTCTGATTATTATTTTGAATTACTTTCATTTTGATAGTATTTTTTTTTCCACAAGCATGTAAGTTTAATGCATGTCATGTAGGTCCTTTTGTTTTGGTTCTGGGTGCTTTCATTGACACGGGTCTGCGTGAGTTTCTTGGTTATAGATAGCTTTTGTGTGGTTTATTTAATAAATGTTGGTTATACTAGTAATGTACTGGATGTGGGAGCAGGCCCACTGCCTCTGGTGGAGCTGGTATAGTGGAGATCTCAGGAAGCTTATCTCATTCCCCAGTGTATCCACCATGGCACTTGTATCAGGAGTTTGCATTGAATTATGCATTTCAACTTCCGTACCAGTAGGTGGTGCTTGTGGGTAAGAACCAGCCAAACACTGCACTAGTGTCAGCAGATGTTGTAATGGGCTTTGCAGGTGGACCTCCTGGCCAGTAAATGACATTTGCTGGAAAGAAGCAGCTGTGGTGGTGGCAGTGAGGTTTTGGAACTTTTCTAGTTGGGAGAACTCCTCTGGTTTACGAGGTGTTGTACAAGACTGTGGAACTCTTAAGGGTCTCTGTCCTAGGTTTTGCCATTCAGACAGGTTGGGGAAGAAAAGGCTGGGTAGGGCTGGGCTGGGCAAGCTTGTGCCCAGGCTCCTCAACAGCAGCTGCAAGCACAGATCCTAATGGGTTTCAAGAGCATTTATCAAGCCACTGTAACAAATTTCCAGGGAGGGGTGGAAGCATCTTTTACATGCCAAAGAACCCACACAGGTACAGATGGGTTGCCCAGTTTCTACTGTCCAGGAAGTGATATTGAGACTCTCCTAGCTCTCATGCTTCTGACCAAGTGAGTTTCCAACCAGTGTCTGGCTACTGGTAGCTGGCCAAAACTTTTCACACAGACCCAAGTTGTCTGCCTTAGAGATTGTAAAAGCACCCCAGGCTGCAAGACTCTTGCCCTGTGCAGAAATTGCAGCTCCCAGGCCATATCCTTCCTGGTCCAGTTTAGTGAACAGCATGTTCCTCAGCTCCTATGCCACAGCATAAACCCATGCTATTCTCTCCTCTCAGTTCTGACTATGGAGGGTCCTCCTCCACTAGAGATCGGATAACAAATCTTATTCCTAGGACCCTGGATGGCATGCTCAATTATCTGAGGGATGGGATCATGACAGTGAAGTTGTCCACAGGTCTACTGGGTTCAGGAGTTGGCTGTGATAGAAAGGGGCAGACTGGTCCTAGGCCACCTATGGAATATTCAGGTAGGGCAATAATGGTTGCACTCTGGATCTTCCATAGGGAAGAGCAGGCCCCTCTCAGAAGGAACATCTAGGCAAACAACTTTGAGGGAGGTAGATAGGTGTGAGGGCATGTGGTTTGTTTGCACGTTGGTCTCTCAGTAGCCTGCAGTGGCAGTATCAGTAATTATCCTTGGGGTGTGTGAAAGTGCTCACTCTCATGTTTCCCTCCCTGGCACCAGCTGCTGTAGCTGGTGGTGGCAGCAGCATCCCCAGGGCAGAATGCAGAGCTTTTGGAGATGGGCTGTCAGAATGATGCCATGCTGCAGCTACCCAGTGCTTGGAAGCCTGTAGAACTCCATGTGAGTTTGAGAAATGCCCCGCACAATCTCTGGGCAGCTTTCTACACTAGTCTGGGAATCTCAAGGGTGAAGTGCCTCTTCTATACCTAGGATTATAAAGGTCTGTAAGGCAATGTGGAGCCCCAGAAATCTCTCGCTTACTCTTTCCTCAAGTCTGGAAGTTATTCCTGTCTCCCAGCAATTCTGATCAAGCAGGCAGCCTTGCTTCCTTTTCTTTTATCCTCAAGTTGTAACTCTGAGATGTTGAATTCCATTGTTTTATTGCAGACTATATATTTGAAGTTTCAATACCTACTTGCTATTTCGGTTCTTCCCCATGGAAGAGGTGCACCCTAGCTTCATCTAATTATCCATCTTGAACCTATATTTGTATATACATATATTTTAAGTATAAGGTGATCATGAAATCTCTTAATATTTTGATAGTAACACTTTGATAGTAAAATTTCCAAAATGCAGATGTGACAATTATTTCTAGCCTGTTGCATTGGGACCCTTTAAAAGAGCTGACATGCTGAAAGCATTTCTCCCACAAATTGTAAGGAGCTTATCTGCTAAGGTCTTCCATATTCTATCCTTCTCGTAAGGGTTTAATTAC
>NW_016897224.1:0-252 GCF_001698545.2 Rhinopithecus bieti | reverse complement strand
TTTTTTTTTTTTTTTTGAGACGGAGTCTCGCTCTGTCGCCCAGGCTGGAGTGCAGTGGCCGGATCTCAGCTCACTGCAAGCTCCGCCTCCCGGGTTTACGCCATTCTCCTGCCTCAGCCTCCCAAATAGCTGGGACTATAGGTGCCCGCCACCTCGCCCAGCTAGTTTTTTGTATTTTTTAGTAGAGACGGGGTTTCACAGTGTTAGCCAGGATGGTCTTGATCTCCTGACCTCGTGATCCGCCCGTCTCGG
>NW_016897223.1:0-305 GCF_001698545.2 Rhinopithecus bieti | reverse complement strand
GGTTTTCCTGGTTTCCTTAAACCAAAAAAGGCCCAAAACCCCCCCCCCTTCTTTTTTTTTTTTTTTTTTTTTTTTTTTTTTGAGACGGAGTCTCTCTCTGTTGCCCAGGCTGGAGTGCGGTGGTGCGATCTCGGCTCACTGCAACCTCCGCCTCCTGGGTTCAAGTGATTCTCCTGCCTTAACCACCCCAGTAGCTGGGATTACAGGCACCCGCCACCACGCCCAGCTAATTTTCTTTCTTTCTTTTTTTTTTTTTAGTACAGACAGTGTTTCACCACATTGGCCAGGATTGTCTCGAACTTCTG
>NW_016897222.1:0-849 GCF_001698545.2 Rhinopithecus bieti | reverse complement strand
ACAGCTACTTAGGGGAAAAAAAGTTGAACTTAAAGGTAAAATGTCACTAGATGTATTTTCTAATCATTCTCAAAGCATGACTACTCTGCTTATGTTTAGTTATCTTGAGAATAAAGTTTTAATGCTTACCTCATGTTCCCCAAAATTCCCCATATATTTTCTGAGATGACCATTCTGGGTGAAAAGGCATATTTCTGTATGTCTTACAGCTAGAAAATCAGAAATAGGCAATGGGATAATTGAAGTTGAGGTGGACAGTTGCTCCTCCAGACATCACTTTATGATGTATAAGCCATAAAATATTAAGGTTAATCCATCAGGTGTCTACACTACAATGCATGTCCCAGGCATAACTAAGCAGCCCCATAAATGTGAAAAAATGGCACACATCATAAACAACTGCTCTAACATAACCAGTTTCCTTTACAGCAAAGAATGTAGTTATAAGATGTTCAAAATCCCATGAGGTATTAGCCGGGGAGTTCAAGTGTTCCTCCATGAGTGTTTCAAACGAATTTAATGGCACAATCTTCTCAGTAACCTCTAAGCATGCATCTTATAATAAATGATTCGAATTATTTTCCTTTTGAGTTGAATTGGGCACATTCCTGTACATAGTCCTGTGCATGGATGATAAAATATGAATGAAACACATTCTATGCTCTTAAGAAGAATGCAAGTGAAAACAGAGACAAAATATTCATATGAAAATGAGGTGGCAATATCAGGTTGCATGTAGTACTTGACAGATAGGGGTGCCCTAAGTATCATGTAATTCAGAGCAAGCAGGCACAAGTTGGAGGGGTAATTAAGACTTCCTGGGAGCTGAAGGGAAAGTGAGAACTCAAA
>NW_016897220.1:0-309 GCF_001698545.2 Rhinopithecus bieti | reverse complement strand
TTATTATTATTATTATTATTTTACGTTAAGTTACGGGATACATATACAGAACGTGCAAGTTTGTTACATAGATATTCGTGTGCCATGGTGGCTTGCTGCACTTATTGACCCATTCTCTAGGTTCCCTCCCCTTGCCCTCACCTACCAACAGCCCCAGGTGTGTGTTGTTCCCCTTCCTGTAACCATGTGTTCTCATTGCTCAACTCCTACTTGTGAGTGAGAACTTGTAGTGTTTGGTTTTCTGTTCCTGTGTTAGTTTGCTGACGATGATGGCTTTCAGCTTCATCCATGTGCCTGCAAAGGACATGA
>NW_016897219.1:0-242 GCF_001698545.2 Rhinopithecus bieti | reverse complement strand
GTAGTTCTCGTGCCATGGTTTTCAGCTCCATCAGGTCATTTAAGGTCTTCTCGACACTGTTTATTCTAGTTAGCCATTCATCTAATCTTTTTTCACGGTTTTAGCTTCCTTGAAATGGGTTCAAATACCTCCTTTAGCTCAGAGTTTGTTATTACTGACCTTCTGAAGCCTACTTCTGTCAACTCATCAAAGTCATTCTCCATCCTGCTTTGTTCTGTTGCTGGCGATGAGCTGTGATCCTT
>NW_016897218.1:0-853 GCF_001698545.2 Rhinopithecus bieti | reverse complement strand
CTAAAACATTCAACAAACTAGGTATTTATAGAATGTATCGCAAAATAATAAGAGCTATTTATGACAAACCCACAGCCAATATCATACTGAAAGGGCAAAAGCTGGAACCATTCCTTTTGAAAAGTGGCACAAGGTTGTCCTCTCTCACCACTCCTATTCAACATAGTATTGGAAGTTCTGGTCAGACAATCAGGCAAGAGAAAGAAATAAAGCATATTCAAATAGGAAAAGAGGAAGTCAAATTGTCTCTCTTTGCAAATGACATGGTTTATATTTAGAAAACCCCATCATCTCAGCCCCAAAACTCCTTAAGCGGATAAGCAACTTCAGCAAAGTCTCACGATACAAAATAGACATGCAGAAATCACAGCATTCCTATACACCGATAATAGACAGAGAGCCAAATCATAAGTGAACTCGCATTCACAATTGCTACAAAGAGAATAAAATACCTAGGAATACGACTTATAAGTGATGTGAAGGACCTCTTCAAGGAGAACTACAAACCACTGCTCAAGGAACTAAGAGAGGGCACAAACAAATGGAAAACATTCCATGCTCATGGACAGGAAGAATCAACATCGTGAAAATGGCCATACTGCCCAAAGTAATTTATAGATTCAATGCTAGTCCCATCAAGCTAATTTCTTCACAGAATTAGAAAAGACTACCTTAAATTTCATATGACACCAAAAGAGAGCCCATATAGCCAAGACAATCCTAAGCAAAATGAATAAAGCTGGAAGCATCACACTACCTGGCTTCAAACTATACCACAAGGCTACAGTAACCAAACGGCTTGGTCCTGGTACCAAAACAGATATATAGACGAATGGAACAGAACAGAGGTCTC
>NW_016897217.1:0-855 GCF_001698545.2 Rhinopithecus bieti | reverse complement strand
CCAGGGATTTACTCATTTCTTCTAGATTTTCAAGTTTATTTGCATAGAGGTGTTTATAGTATTCTCAGATACTAGTGTGTATTGCTGTGGGATCAGTGGTGATATCCCCTTTACTATTTTTTACTGTGTCTATTTGATTCTTCTCTCTTTTCTTCTTTAGTAGTATGGCTAGCGGTCTATCTATTTTGTTGATCTTTTCAAAAAACCAGCTCCTGGACTCATTGATTTTTTAAAGGGTCTTTTGTGTCTCTATCTCCTTCAGTTCTGCTCTTATCTTAGTTATTTCTTGTCTTCTGCTAGCTTTTGAATTTGTTTACTCTTGCTTCTCTAATTCTTTTAATTGTGATGTTAGGGTGTTGATTTTAGATCTTTACTGCTTTCTCCTGTGGGCATTTAGTGCTATAAATTTCCCTCTAAACACTGCTTTGGTTGTGTCCCGGAGATTCTGGTATGTTGTGTCTTTGTCCTTATTCGTTTCAAAGAACTTATCTGTTTCTGCCTTAATTTCATTATTTACCCAGTAGTCATTCAGGAACAGGTTGTTCAGTTTCCATGTAGTTGTGTGGTTTTGAGTGAGTTTCTTAATCCTGAGTTCTAATTTGATTGCACTGTGGACTGAGAGACTGCGATGATTTCTGTTGTTTTGCATTTACTGAGGAGTGTTTTACTTCTAATTATGTGGTCAATTTTAGAATAAACGTCATGTGGTGCTGAGAAGAATGTATGTTCTGTTTATGTGGGGTGGAGAGTTCTGTAGATGTCTATTAGTTTTGCTTGGTTCAGAGCTGAGATCAAGTCCTGAATATCCTTGTTAATTTTTTTCTCATTCATCTGTTTAATATTGACAGTGGGGTG
>NW_016897216.1:0-854 GCF_001698545.2 Rhinopithecus bieti | reverse complement strand
AAGGAATGGTACCAGCTCCTCTCTGTACCTCTGGTAGAATTCAGCTGTAAATGCATCTGGTCCTGGGCTTTTTTGGTTGGTAGGCTATTAACTACTGCCTCAATTTCAGAACTTGTTATTGGTCTGTTCAGGGATTCTACGTCTTCCTGGTTTAGTCTTGGGAGGGTGTATGTGTCCAGGAATTTATCCATTTCTTCTAGATTTTCTGGCTTATTTGTGTAAAGTTGTTTATAGTATTCTCTGACGCTAGTTTGTATTTCTGTGGGATCAGTGGTGGTCTCCCCTTTATCATTTTTTATTGTGTCTATTTGATTCTTCTCTCTTTTCTTCTTTATTAGTCTGGCTAGCAGTCTATCTATTTTGTTAATGTTTTCAAAAGCCAGCTCCTGGATTCATTGATTTTTTGAAGGGTTTTTTTTGTATCTCTATCTCCTTCAGTTCTGTCTCTGATCTTAGTTATTTCTTGCTTTCTGTTAGCTTTTGAATTTGTTTGTTCTTGCTTCTCTAGTTCTTTTCATTGTGATGTTAGGATGGTGATTTTACATCTTTCTTGCTTTCTTCTGTGGGCATTTAGTGCTATAAATTTCTAAACACTGCTTTAAATGTGTCCCAGAGATTCTGGTACATTGTGTCTTTGTTCTCATTGATTTCAAAGAACTTATTTCTTTCTGCCTTAGTTTTGTTATTTACCCAGTAGTCACTCGGGAGCAGGTTGTTCAGTTTCCATGTAGTTGTGTGGTTTTGAATGAATTTCTTAATCCTGAGTCCTAATTTGATTGTACTGTGGTCTGAGAGAGACTGTTTGTTATGATTTTCATTCTTTTGCATTTGCTGAGGAGTGTTTTACTTCCAAT
>NW_016897215.1:0-2106 GCF_001698545.2 Rhinopithecus bieti | reverse complement strand
GTGAGGTGGTGCCACGGGGCACAGGCATATGTTGAAGGGGAGACTAGGGTCACAGCTGCCACATCTTTGCCACAGGCCTCTCCCGAGCCTACTCCTGGGCCTCCTTAGAATCCTTGCTGCCGTGAGAATTGCAGGCTTCCTGGCCTTATGACAACACAAAGGGAAACAAGAAGTTTCCCTGGGGAACACAGGGTCCTGGGTCCAGATTGGAGAGGGCACAGGGCCAGGGACTCTGGCCAGACATAGGCCCAGGTCTGTGGCTGGCCAGCTGCGGCTGTGGGGCCCGGCATGTGTCTCAACATGGCCCTGGAGCTCTACATGGACCTGCTGTCAGCACCCTGCCGTGCCGTCTACATCTTCTCGAAGAAGCATGACATCCGGTTCAACTTTCAGTTTGTGGATCTGCTGAAAGGTCAGTTCCCACTGCTACCCGGCAGGCCTGGTCGTGGGGAGGCAGGGCACACACATTGGGGTTTTCTTTTTTTCTTGTTTTTTGATGGAGTTTCGCTCTGTTGCCCAGGCTGCAGTGCAGTGGCACCATCTCTGCTCACTGCAACCTCCACTGGGTTCAGGTGTGTCTCCTGCCTTAGCCTCCCAAGTAGTTGGGATTAGAGGTGCTCGCCAACACACCCAGCTAATTTTTTGTATTTTAACAGGGGTTTCACCATGTGGACCAGGCTGGTCTCAAAATCTGAACCTCAAGTGATCTGCCCACCTCAGCCTCCAAAATGCTGGGATTACAGGCATAAGCCACCACGCCTAACCTGGTAGGGGCGTTTCTGAGGAGCAGAGACAGAGACAAGGGAATCACCCCAGAGGTCCCCAGGGAAAGAAAAGATGCCAGGGGCCTTGTAGGCTGCATCCCTGTCTAGCCTACCTTAGTCATTCCCCACTAATGACAGTCCCCACGCCGGAGATGAACAGGCTTTTGAGGAGAAGGGGAAAGAAGAGCATGTGGGACTCCCTGGGCTCCCACTAGGCACCCTGGCTTCCTTGTGGGAGTCTAGGACCTTGTGAACTCAGCACCTGCCCGCCACGTTGGCAAAGGGGCAGAAGAGCAGTCTGTCTACACCCGTCTTCCCCAGTGTTCAGAACGGCTCAGGGCTCCACTGACCCCGAGTGAGGGTCAGATGGGTGGGCTCCAACTCCATCCTGAGCACAGAGGGGCTCCAAAACCTCAACCTGCAAAAGCAGAAGCCTCTAGAACACAGAGGAAGAGACAGGAAAGCTTTGGAAATTAATGGGGTGCAAGTGGAACCCCAACGGGAAGTAGCTGGTCCAGGAAGAGTTTCAATTCCTGCCCCGCATCAGGTTCCCTGCACAGATGACCCCGATTGTGTCTGAGAGGCTTCCTTTGGATGTCCAGCTGTGTGCTGGGCCTGGCTTCCTTAAAGAGGGGACAGAGGAGTGAGGGCGATGGGAGTGGGGATGGGACTCCGTCCCTCAGGGCTTCGGGTGATTCAACGGCTGTGGCTTCAGATCCAGCTTTGGGGAGGGCCCAAAACTGGAGGCCTCCCCAAGCTGGGGAAGCTGGAGGGGAGGCCTCCAGCTTCTGGGCCAAAGGGTCGTCCTGGTCCTTGGACACAGGTAGGAGGCACGGGAGTCACCAAACCTAGAGTAGAGTAGGCTGGGAGCCAGCAGTTCTGATCCCAGTCCGGTTCTGCAACTGCCTTGCCCTGTGACCTGGGGTGAGACGCGATGTCCCTCTGGGCCTCAGTTCCCTCTTCTTGAGAAAATAGAGAGGGAAGCATTTGTGTCTCTGGGAGTCTCAGTACTCTCTCCCCTGGAGTCCCACAGCCTCAGACCTTCCCTGCCCCTCCCAGGTCACCACCACAGCAAAGAATACATTGACATCAACCCCTCAGGAAGCTGCCCAGCCTCAAAGATGGGAAATTTATCTTAACTGAAAGGTAAGTCTTCCCCAGGGCCCTTGCACCATCTGTCTCTGCTCCTCCTGGGAGACACGGTGCAAGCATTTATCTATTTCACCATGGAAAACCTCACACATACACTAAAGGAGACTGAATACTAACTAATGAGGGGCATGAGGAACCCCACAAACCCATTGTCCAGCTCCGACTGTTGCCAACTTGGGGTCCATTTTAC
>NW_016897214.1:0-308 GCF_001698545.2 Rhinopithecus bieti | reverse complement strand
CCTGTAATCCCAGCACTTTGGAAGGCCAAGGCAGGTGGATCACAGGTCAAGAGATTGAGACCATCCTGGCCAACATAGTGAAACCCTGTCTCCACAAAATTAGCCGGGCATGGTGGTGTGCATCTGTAGTCCCAGCTACTTGGGAGGCTGAGACAGGAGAATTGCTCGAACCTGGGAGGCAGAATTTGTAGTGAACCAAGATCATGCCACTGAACTCCAGCCTGGTGACAGAGCAAAACTCTGTCAAAAGAAAGAAAGAAAGAAAGAAAGAAAGAAAGAAAGAAAGAAAGAAAGAAAGAAAGAAAGAG
>NW_016897213.1:0-309 GCF_001698545.2 Rhinopithecus bieti | reverse complement strand
TCCATCCTTCCATCCATCCATCCACCCATCCATCCATCCATCCACCCATCCATCTATCCATCCATCCATTGACTTATCCATCCATCCATTCATCCATTCATCCACCCATCCATCCATCCATCCATCCATCCACCCATCTATCCTCCCACCCATCCATTCACCCATCCATCCATCCATCCATTCATCCATCCATCCACCCATCCTTCTATCTATTCATTCATCCATCCATCCATCCATCCATCCATCCACCCACCCACCCATCCTTCGATCTATTCATTCATCCATCCATCCATCCATCCATCCATCCAC
>NW_016897212.1:0-1850 GCF_001698545.2 Rhinopithecus bieti | reverse complement strand
AGTAGAGACGGGGTTTCACCATGTTAGCCAGGATGGTCTCAATCTCGACCTCGTGATCCGCCCGTCTCGGCCTCCCAAAGTGCTGGGATTATAGGCTTGAGCCACCGCGCCCGGCGACACAGTGTAGTTTCACAGAAAGTTTCCTTCTGGATTTTACCTGAGGATATTTCTTTCTCCATGTTCTAAGGATTGTTCCCAAAAGTCCTTCCTCAGATTCCACAAAATAGTGATTTCAATCTGGTGAATCCAAAGAACGGTTTAAATCTAGGAGACGAATACACACATCGCAAAGCAGTTGCTCAGAAAGTTACTCTGCAGGTTTCATCGGAAGATGTTTCCTTGCTCACACAAGCTTCCGGGCGTCACTAAATATCCCTTCAGAGATTCTTCAAAGACAGAACTTCGAAACTGGGCAACATAGAGTAAGCATAAATTCTGTGAAGTGAATGCACATATCAGAGACCAGATTCTTGGAACTCTTCTTTCTCGATTTTATTTCAGTATATTTCACGATTTGCCATAGTCCTCAGTGCACTCCAAAATATCACTTTTCAGTTACACAGGAACAGTGTGTAAACACTGCCTTGTGAGAAAAGAGTTATAACTCCCTGAGCGAAATGCATACATCACAAGTATTTTCTCAGAAAGCTTCTATCCAGTTTTCTCTGAAGGTATCTCTTCTTTCACCATAGGCCTGAAAGTGCTCTCGAATGTCCCTTCACAGATTCATGAATGACAGAGTTTCCAAACTGCGTAATATAAGGAAGATTTGAACTATGCGAGATGAATAGATATATCTAACATGAAGCAGTTTCACAGAAAAGTTCTTTCCAGTTTTGTCTGAGGATATTTCCCTTTTCACCATAGCTGTCCCTATACTCCCAAATGTCTCTTGGTAGCTTTTCTCCAAAAGGGATTCCGGAATATTCTAGGAGAAGAAAGGTATATTTCTGTGAGTGGAATGCACACGTCACAAAGTAGTTCCTCGGAAAGCTTCTCTCCAGTTTTGGTCTGAACATATTTCCGTTTTCTCCATAAGCCTCAAAGTGCTCCTGAATGTTCCATCACACGCTGAACATACACAGGGGTATAAAACTACTCAATGTATGGAGAGGCTTAACTAAGCAAGAGGAATTAAGATGACACAGAGTAGTTTCACAGAAAGCTTCCTTCTGGATTTTACCTGAGGATATTTCTTTCTCCATGTTCTAAGGATCGTTCCCAAATGTCCTTCCTCAGATTCCACAAAACAGTGATTTCAATCTGCTCAATCCAAAGAACGGTTTAAATCCTGGAGACGAATACGCCCATTGCAAAGCAGTTGCTCATAATGTTACTCTGCAGGTGTCATTGGAAGATGTTTCCCTGCTCACAACCGGCCCTCTGGCTCCACTAAATATCCCTTCACGGATTCTTCAGACACAGAATTTCGAAACTGGGCAACATAGAGTAAGCATAAATTCAATGAAGTGAATGCACATATCAGAGAGCAGATTCCTGGAACGCTTCTTTCTCGATTTTATTTCAGTATATTTCACTATTTGTCATAGTCCTCAATGTGCTCAGAAATATCACATTTTCGGTTACACAGGAACAGTTTTAAACACTACCTTTTGAGAAAACAGGTATAACTCCCTGAGCGGAATGCATACATCACAAGTAGTTTCTCAGAAAGCTTCTATCCAGTTTTATCTGAAGATATCTCCTCTTTCACTGCATGCCTGAATGTGCTCCAAAATGTCCCTTCACGTATTTGTGCATGACAGAGTTTCCAAACTGCGTAATATAAGAAAGGTTTGAACTATGCGAGATGAACAGATACATCTAACACTAAGCAGTTTCACAGAAAT
>NW_016897211.1:0-1393 GCF_001698545.2 Rhinopithecus bieti | reverse complement strand
CGCTGTGCTGGGTGCTGGGGAGGCAGAGTACAGGGCACAGCCCCTGCTCCAGGGGTGGCAGAGTCAGGGTGGGGTCATGCACCAAAGCAGTGAGAGGTGACAGTGTGCATCATGGAGCCACGAGGCATCTCACTCTGGACTCAGGGAGGCTTGCAGGGACCACACCTTCCTTCAGATGGACACCCCTGGGGAGGATGAGGGCTCACCTAAGCATGGTGTCGCGGTGACTGCGTGTCACCCCAGGGGCAGTGCAGGGACAGTGGGGACCCAGGACCAGAACTGTGATCTCTGTCCCTCCCTGCAGACCCTCCTGGAGGCAGTCATGGGCTTCCAGGAGCGACCATCTCAGTTTTCCTTCCATGCCCATCCAATACTATTATTTAGGCAGTTTTATTTTTTGAGTCGAGTCTTACTCTGTTGCCCAGGCTGAAGTGCAGTGGTGTGATCACTGCTCACTGCAACCTTGACCTCCCAGGCTCAAGCAGTCTTCCTACTTCAGCCTCCTGAGTAGCTGGGACTATAGGTGTGTGCCACCACGCCCAACTAATTTCTTTTTTTTTTTTTTTTTTTTTTTTTTTTGTAGAGATGGTATCTCACTATGTTGACCAGGCTGCTCTCGAACTCCTGGGCTCAAGCTATCCTCCTGCCTCAGCTTCCCAAAGTGTTGGGATTACAGGCATGAGCCACTGCACCTGGCCTTATTGATGTGATTTTAAATTTCTTCTTTATGTACTGAAATATTTTATTCCATAGCAGTGCCAAGAAGTCCTGAGTGTGACATACCAGATTATGTGGCTGTTCCTGCTTGGAAAGATCAGATGCTGAGAGGCTGTGGTGGCCCCAGAGAAGGGGCAGGGTTGGGTCTGTTCAGCCTCAGGTGCTTCACTGCCGGCCCTAAGCATGGCGAGTGGGGTTCAGAGCAACAGCACCTCGTGGGTGGAACACCCCAGGTTCCTTCCTGTCTCTCCTGTGGCCCTCAGCTTATGAAGCTCCAAAGCCACAAACTGGCCTTTTCTGCTCCACCGTGGATAGTGCCTGGCTTTCCTGCCTGCAGGCAGCTCACGAGGGGCGGGAACATGGCGAGATCACATCAGTGGGGCACATGGTGCCTTCCTGCTTCTTGGGGAAAGCTGGTTGATCTCTCCAGCAGATAAGTTCCTCTCTAAGTGGAAATGTCTTACACTGCTTATCATGGAGGTTTCCAGGCATTCCTAGAAGTAGGAGGAACCGGCCCGATTGCCTGGAAGCACTGTGTCATGATGATTGTGTGGAACCGTGTCATGATTGCGTGAAAGTGTGGTGTCGTGGTGATTGTGTGGAAGTGTTGTGTCATGGTGATTGCGTGGAAGCATGTCGTGATTGCGTGGAAGCATAGTATCGTGATTGTGTGGAA
>NW_016897210.1:0-1221 GCF_001698545.2 Rhinopithecus bieti | reverse complement strand
AGAAGATCATGCAAAATTCTCCTCTATAAGCTATCAATATCATTTAAAAAATAGTTTTAACCATTTTATGAAGCAGGAAGAAAGCTATTAAAACTGCTAATAAAACTAGGTGCTTATTTTGTGCTAATCCTAATTACTGATAATGCATGCTTATGTTTGTCATTCATTATATGGCACCGTACCAATCAGAGGATGACTGAGACTCAAGCACTCACACATGTAAATTCACCATTAGATTTTTTTTTCCTTTTTTACTTAAGTGAGTCATAATGGAAAGCAACTCTAGGTTATAAAAAAATCTTTTCTCTTTAATGCTAATGAAATGTCTCCACTCTCTGTATTAGCAGACTACCCTTATTGGTAATCTGTAGCCTTCTCTTTTGTTCATGGTGGTAATGAAATGCTGGGTACTGAAAAGCTAGCTCTCCAAGAATGTGTGGCCAATTGTCTTCTGTTCACTTATACTGTAAAATTACTGTTCCCCGGCAAGGCTGAACAAGTGCGGGGACAAGATCAAAAGAGTATACACTGGCACCCAGCTACACCAAGTGACTCCTGCTTTATTAATTAGTCATAGCTTCTCTAAGCTAATTTGCTCTGATAGGGCAAAACATTCTGAAATATAAAACAGCAAATTATAACTCAACCACAAGCCTTTACTGTTGGCTCTCTTCAACTTTCAGTTTAAACCTTTGCATTGTGTCATAAGCTAAATGTCCCTTCAGTTTTCTAAACCTTAGGGCACAAAGGCTATTTTACATTTTTTTCAAAGACATTAATGATATAGTCAAATGACCATTTTATTCTCTAAAATCGGGCAACCTTTCATTGATATTGTTCTTTTAAAAGTCAGTGTATTGGCAATGTAATTTAAAAGTGCAGTTACTATTAAAATGTGCAAGCTTGTTCTGTTCTCTCATCAGAAATGCCACTGGTGTTCAAGCATTTGAAAAGGACTTTCTCTGTCAGTGTTTTGCGGAAGCCAAATTTGACAGTGATCCTAAACTCTAAATTAAATAATATCAGCACTACTTTCCTTTTCATTTAATCACCATTTTGAAGTTCCCGAAGTCTTTTAATGTAAGGAATCTTTAGTAGTTTTTTGGTTATAACCTGAGACAGCAAAATAAATAAATAAAAAATAAAAAATAAAAAAATACATCCCTATTTCATGGTTTTGTTTTCAGGTGGGAAAGAAATAATTAAACCTTTGAGTAAGAT
>NW_016897209.1:0-2495 GCF_001698545.2 Rhinopithecus bieti | reverse complement strand
AACATCCTAAAAGCTCTTGAAATAAAGAGATAACCTAACCAGCTATAATAAGTGCCAGAAATAAAGTAAAATAAAGACAATTGGCTACAAAACAAATGAAGAAAAAAATAGAGGTAAAATTCTGAGAGTAAGCTAGATTTAAGAAAATTTATTTTAAGAGTAGAAATACTTAAATAAGAGAAGGGTGTATGATGCAGTACAATAGGGAAACAAAATAGTTCTTTGAACAATTATTCTGGAAACTAAACTTTATGAGACAGAGTCTCACTCTGTAACCCAGGCTGGAGTGCAGTGGAACGATCTCAGCTCACTGCAACCTCTGCCTCTTGGGTTCAAGTGACTCTCATGCCTCAGCCTCCCAAGTGGCTGGGATTACAAACATGCACCATCACACTCTGGTAATTTTGTATTTTAGTAGAGATAGGATTTCGCCACGCTAGCCAGGCCGGTCTCGAACTCCTGGCCTCATACAAATCCTCCCACCTCAGCTTCTTAAAGTGCTGGGATTACAGATGTGAGCCACCATGCCCTGCCTAAACTACATTTTAAAGTAAATAGATGCAATCAATATATTTATAGAAAAGAGGATCATCATTAACAAGAAAAAAAAATTTCTGATTATTAATTTCATGTATTAGGCCAAAGGGGAAAAAAAGGCAGGGGAGTTTTGGTGAGGACTGATGTTTAGTGTTGGTGAGGAGTTATACTTTGTAATGCCTGCTGAAGAATAGAAGATAATTTCCATTGCAGGACACAGAACCTGGTATATTTATATGCAGACTTCAGAAAACGAAATGAGTTTATTTTAGAATAGATATTTCTTTTGGTGCCAGCAATTATTTATTCATCCTATCTTGGACCAGGTCCTTTTGTAGGCACTTGGAATAAAGTATTGGCAGCAATAAAGGGCAGGGGTATAGGGCAGATAGCAACCTGAAACCTTAATAAGATTGGACCTTTTTTTTTTTCTTAATTTCTTATGCTTCCACGCTCCTTCTTATGTCATTTATTTCCAGTACAAACCTCTAATGTGAAAGTTTAAGGCTCCATGATAAGGCATAGTAACAGACAACTCTCTTGAAGGACAGGTTTTGTGCCACTGCTGTTATGTGTTATTGCTCAATGCAGCACTGATTCAGTGTGGTAGAGGTTTGAACTTCATCTCTAGATGAGTGAAGTAGGGTGGTTCATACACACACAGAGAAGAGAAATTTATGGCAGTCCATTTGATTTATGATAAGCCAATATATTGGTTATTTTGATTCTTTATTAGATGCTACTTTGAGGCTGATCATAATTTCACAATTAAGTGAATGAAAATCTGCACCTCAAGTGAAGTTTAGAAAATTGTACGAGCAGATACTGATAAGAGACTGACTCTAAGTTCCAATCCAGTTAAAACATAAAAGTGACAATAATTTAAAAGTCTTCCAATGAGAAATATTTGAGCAGAGAAACTGTAAGGAGAATTTTAAAACCCCTAAACATAAAGAGTAATGTTCTTGACCATACACTACTTCCTAAAGTAGAAAGTGCCAGTGATTGAGAAAGTAAGACAATATTGAGCTAGTAAACTAAATTAAAGAACAGGCTCTTGTTCTTACACTAATACATTTTTTTGTTTGACCTGGAAAATTTTCTTACAACCATGGTATTCCTATATGAAATTAATACGATCAAATTCTAATGCCTAAAAGATTATGGCATGTATTGGCAAGTAGAAGACAGATTCTGTGAACTGTATAATAATAATGTGGCATGCTTTATAGTATTTCATTTTAAAAAAATTAATTTTACTCACAATTGGTTATAACTATTATGATACACAGTATTTCTAAATAAAATGTCTTACACTGGAGCATATGATGTTAAGTAAAGATGTGGGTAAGAGATCGTCAAAGGCAAAGCTTTAGAAACCACATATTAATAAACGTATGCATATATTGAATAAACTCCTCCAACTGCTAAGGCTTTTAAATATTCTGTTTAATCCAACAAGAAGGTGAAAGCTCTAGCCTCCAGGAACTTAAGATGTACTACTTGATATATATTAAAGTTTATCATTAAAAAAATTACATTGAAAGAAGATAAAATCAAAATTATGAGAAAACATAACAAAGTAAATGTATTAACACTGGTAAAATATACTATATTTTAAGGAAGAATTACATGTTAAACAGAGGGACTGATTTAGCCAAAAGTTTGGACAGGCCTGGCAAGATGGTTCATGCCTATAATTCCAACACTTTGGGAGGCTGAGGCAGGCGCATCACCTGAGCTCAGGAGTTCCAGATCAGCCTGACCAATATGGTGAAACCCTGTCTCTACTAAAATACAAATATTAGCCAGGCATGGAGGCCTGTGCCTGTAGTCCCACCTACTCGGGGGGCTGAGACAGGAGAATGGCGGGAACCTGGGAGGCGGAGCTTGCCGTGAGCCGAGATCGCGCCACTGCACTCCAGCCTGAGGACAGAGCGGGACTCCGCCTCAAAAAA
>NW_016897208.1:0-242 GCF_001698545.2 Rhinopithecus bieti | reverse complement strand
TTTTCGGTATTTTATTTCATTTGTAGCTTTTGTGAAGGAGATTCTTGATTTTATTTTTTTCAGAGTGTTCACTGTTGGCATATAGAAATGCCAGATTTATGTGTGTTGCTTTTCTATCCCGCAACGTGCTGAATTTGTTCAACAGTTCGAAGAGTTTATTGGTGGAGTCTTAAAGTTTTGCAAATACAAGATCATGTCATCTGCAAACAAGTAGAAGGATAATTATCCGAGGCTGCAAAGGG
>NW_016897207.1:0-244 GCF_001698545.2 Rhinopithecus bieti | reverse complement strand
GTCAAGTTTGTCAAAGATTAGATGGTTGTGTGTGACATTATTTCTGGGTTCTCTTTTCTGTTCCATTGGTCTATGTGTCTGTTTTTATACCAGTACCATGCTGTTTTGGTTACTGTAGGCTTGCAGTATAGTTTTTGCTGTTTTTTTTTAAAGACAGAGTTTTGTTCTTGTTGCCCAGGCTGGAGTGCAATAGTGCGATCTCAACTCATCGCAACCTCCGCCTCCCGGGTTCAAGCGATTCTCC
>NW_016897206.1:0-1392 GCF_001698545.2 Rhinopithecus bieti | reverse complement strand
GGCCTCAATATATGGGTTTTACTTTGTTGAGGTTTTTTACTCTACTTCTTTTCCTAGATTTTGAAATGTTTGTATCATGAAAGGGTGTTGAATTTTGAATTTTCTAGTTTTACTTCTGTTTTCAATTCCTAGTTTTATCTTATGCTGGTTGGAGAAGATATTTTATTTGATATCTGTCTTTTAAAATGTAATGAGATTTAATTTGAGGCATTAAATATAGTCTGTTCCGGAAAATGCACCATGTGCACTTGAGAAGAATGTGTATGCGGTTATTGTTAGATAGAGTATTCTGTATATGGCTGGTAGATATAGTTGGTTTATTGTGTTCTTTAAGCCATACATTTCTTTACTTCTGTTCTGTCTGTATTATCTATTATTGTGATTAGAGTAATGAATTATCCAGTTATTATTGTAGAACTGTCTATTTCTTCCTTCAGTTCTCTCAGGATTTTTTCTTTTAAAATATTTTAAATTATGATGGGCACAAAATAGTTGAACATATTTATGGAGTACATGTGATATTTTGATACAAGCATACAAGATGCAATGACCAAATCAGAATAATTGCAGTATCTAGCAACTCGGGCATTCATTATATATTTGTGGTAAGAATATTCCAATTCCACTCCTAGTTACTTTGGCGTATGCAATAAATTATTGTTAATTATAGTTGCTTTATCATGTTACTAAACACTTACTCCGTCTTCCTAAGTGTATTTTGTACCATTAACCGTCCCATCTTTTCCTCATCTCCACACTACCTTTCCCAGTCTCTGATAAGCACCATTCTACTTCCTTTTGTATCTGGAATTGGTTCCTTCCTGTGGGTTCTTGGTCTCGCTGACTTCAAGAATGAAGCCACGGACCCTCGCAGTGAGTGTTACAGTTCTTAAAGATGGTGTGTCTGGGGTTTGTTCCTTCAAATGTTCACATGTGTCTGAAGTTTCTTTCTTCCAGTGGGTTCGTGGTCTTACTGACTTCAGGAGTGAAGCTGCAGACCTTCACAGTGAGTGTTACAGCTCTTAAAGGTGGTGTGTCCAGAGTTGTTTGTTCCTCCTGGTGGGTTCACGGTCCTGCTGAATTCAGGAATGAAGCTGCAGACCCTCTCGGTGAGTGTTACAGCTCATAAAGGTAGTGCAGACCCAAAAGTGAGCAGCAGCAAGATTTATTGTGAAGAGCGAAAGAACAAAGCTTCCACAGTGTGGAAGGGGATCTGAGCGGGTGGCCGCTGCTGGCTGGGGTGGCCAGCTTTCATTCCCTTATTTGGCCCCACCCACATCCTGCTGATTGGTCCATTTTACAGAGTACTGATTGGTCCATTTTATAGAGTGTTGATTGGTGCACTTACAATCCTTTAGCTAGATACAGAGCACTGATTGGCGCATTTTACAG
>NW_016897205.1:0-1845 GCF_001698545.2 Rhinopithecus bieti | reverse complement strand
AACTTGAAAGGAAATAGTTTTGAAAAAAATACATAGTAGAAACAATCAATTTACATGAATTGAAGGCATATCGCTATAGTAATCATCCTATGTATCATTGGTGAAGAAATAGACCCATAGATTAATAAAATAGGATAGAGAACCAAGAAATAGTGACATTTCAGTACAGTCAACTGATTTGGACAAAGGTGAAAATGAATGCATTGGATAGAGGACAACATTTTCAACATATGGTGCTTTATTAATTTAATATCCATAGCCCTTCCCCAATCAAACCCTTACCTAAATCTCACACCTTATTAAAATAATAAAATCTTGTGCAAAAGATTTAAATTTAAATACAAACCTACAAAACTTTTAGGAAATAACATCAGAGAAAATCTTCAAGGCCTAGATCTTGGTGAAGAGTTCTCAGACATGACACCTAAAGAACTATACATAAAAGTAAACCAGTCGAAATTTTATCAAAATTGAAAACTTTTTTAAATGCAAAAGTCCATATAAAGAGAATGCACGAAGAAAAAACAACATTGTTGTAGGTTTGGGGTTTGCAAATATTTTTTTCCCATTCTTGTGATATGAACAATGAAAAAACACTTATTTCTGAAATATATAAAGAACTCTCAACATTACCCAGCCTTTTACATGGGTTTCTGAGTTCTCTATTCTCTTTTATACATACAGATCCATACATACAGATAATTTTATAGCCACTCCACAAAATAACCAATCATTTACTTATCATGTTGAACATACACTTATCCCTTAAGGCTAAAATCACCTATGCCTTAGCAATTACATTTACCCAAGGGGAGAAAACTTATTCACATATAAAAGTAACACAAAATGTTTACAATTGTTATTATTCGTAATTTTTTAAAGTCCATGAAAATAACCGAAATGTCTATCATAACTGAATGGTTTTCATGCTGTGAATAGTTCTTGTGGATGAATTTGTGCCATGTATATTAAGGGAAAGAATACATTGTAATATATTCATATGGTAAATATAAATAATAGAATAAAATAAACTAGGCAAAGCAAAACAAAACAGACACAAATAACTACATATCATATAATTTCATTTCTGTGACACTCTACAATCACAATGTTGTAGGGATGGAAATAAGGTTAGTGGTTTTCAGGGGCTGAGTGTAGAGAGTAGTGAATGGCAACTAATGTGTGTGGATGGTAATTTTCATTGAAACATTCTGCATATTGATCATATGATTAAAGAACTGTATATGTTTATCAAAATTCATCCAAATGCAATTCTAAAATATTGAGTTTGATTGTATATAAACTAAACTTTGATAAGAAAATAGCCTCAAACTTATAATTCATCAATTATTTTGACTGTTTTGAATTTCAATTGAGAGAAGTGTTTATATAATATCACCTGAAGGATATTCTGTACTTTATTCTTATATATAACACATAGATATTTATATATCTGTATTACAGTTTTAATCTTTCAATTTTTTTTCTGTTTTGCATGTTGATAATTTAACAATATATATTAAAACCTTCAATAAAAGCATTTTCTTTTTTAATTATACTTTAAGTTCTAGGGTACATGTGCACAACGTGCAGGTTTGTTACATATGTATACATGTGCCATGTTGGTGTGCTGCACCCGTTAACTCATCATTTACGTTAGGTATATCTCCTAATGCTATCCCTCCTTCCTCCCCCCACCCCATGACAGACCCTGTTGTGTGATGCCCCAGTGTGTGATGTCCCACACCCTGTGTCCAAGTGTTCTCATTGTTCAATTCCCACCTAGGAATGAGAATATGCTGTGTTTGGTTTTCTGTCTTTGCGATAGTTTGCTCAGAATGCTGG
>NW_016897204.1:0-243 GCF_001698545.2 Rhinopithecus bieti | reverse complement strand
ATCTGTGAATTTCTCTTACTGTTGTCTTTTCTCTTATTCCCGTTTCTTATTCTTCTCTTTTCCTTGTCTTTTCTAATGAGTTTGAATTGTCAGTTAAATATTAGCCATGTCAATAGTAAACATTTCATCTCAATTCTTACATTAATTACAATGTACCTAAAGTTTTACCATAAAGACGTTTACAATTGATGTTTAATAGATATTCTATGATTAAGTGTGGGAATTCTCTCTATTCCAGTTTTG
>NW_016897203.1:0-1229 GCF_001698545.2 Rhinopithecus bieti | reverse complement strand
AAATATAAGAACTGAAGGTACATAACCACTCCAAGAAAACATTGGGGAAAATCTCCAGGATATTGGTCTGGGCAAAATTTTTTTGAGCAATACCCTACAAGAATAGGCCACCAAAGTAAACATGAACAAATGGGATTACATCAAGTTAAAAGCTTCTTCTCAGATAAGGATACAATCAACAAAGTAAACAGACAACCCACAGATTGGAAGAAAATATTTGCAAGCTACCCCTCTGACAAGAGATTAATAAACTAAATATATAAGGAGCTCAAACAACTCTCTAAGACAAAATATAATAAGCTGATTAAAATATGGGCAAAAGATTTGAATAGACATTTCTCAAAAGAAGACATACAAATGGCAAACAGGTATATGAACTGGTGCTCTACGTCATTGATCATCATAGAATGCAAATCAAAATTACAATGAGATATCATTTCACCCCAGTTAAAATGGCTTTTATCCAAAAGATAGGCAATAATAAATGCTGGTGAGGACGTAGAGAAAAGGGAACCCTCATACACTGTTGGTGAGAATGTAAATTAGTACAACCACTATGGAGAATAGTTTGGAGGTTCCTCAAAAGTCTAAAATTGAGCTACCAAATGATCCAGGAATCCCACTGCTGGGTATAGATGCAAAAAAAAGGAAATTAGTATATCAAAGAGGTATTTGCACTATGTTTGCTGCAGTGCTGTTTACAATAGCTAAGATTTGGGGCAATCTAAGTGTCCATCAACAGATGAATGGATGAAGCAAATGTGGTAAATATACAAAATGGAATACTATTCAGTCATTAAAAGAATAAGATCCAGTCATTTGCAACCACATGAAGGGAACTGGAGATCATTATGTTAAGTGAAATAAGCCAGGCACAGAAAGACAAACATCACATGTTCTCAACCATATGTGAAATCTAAATATCAAATCAATTGAACTCATGTACATAGAGGAGTAGAAGGATGGTTAGCAGAGGCTGCAAAGGGTAATAGGGGCTGAGGGGAGGTGGAGATGGGCACAAAAAAATTAGAAAGAATAAAAGACCTACTATTTGATAGCAAACAGGGTGACTAGAGTCAATAACTACGTTTTAAAATAATGTACTTAAAAGTCTAGATTATTTGTAACTCAAAGGATAAATGCTTGAGGGGATAGACATCCCATTCTCCATAATGTGCTTATTTCACATTGGATACTTGCATCAAAATATCTCATGTGCCTCATAAATA
>NW_016897202.1:0-395 GCF_001698545.2 Rhinopithecus bieti | reverse complement strand
CAGAGCAAAAGAAACTATCATCAGAGTGAACAGGCAACCTACAGAATGAGAACAATTTTGTAATCTATCCTCCTGACAAAGGGCTAATATTCAGAATCTACAAAGAACTTAAACAAATTTACCAGGAAAAAAAAAACCAAACAACCCTATCAAAAGTGGGTGAAGGATATGAACAGACACTTCTCAAAAGAAAACATGTATACAGCCAACAAAATATGAAACAAAGCTCATTATCACTTGTCATTAGAGAAATGCAATTCAAACCACAATGAAATACCATCTCACGCCAGTTATAACGGTGATCTCTAAAAGTCATGAAACAACTGATGCTGGAGAGGATGTGGAGAAATAAGAATGCTTTTACACTGTTGGTGGGAGTGTAAATTTGTTCAACC
>NW_016897201.1:0-244 GCF_001698545.2 Rhinopithecus bieti | reverse complement strand
GAGAGAGAGAGAGAGAGAGAGACAGAGAGAGAGAGAGAGAGACTGACTCTGACTCAGGGACCCTAGGGAAGTACTGCTCTGCAAATTCCATCACTTACTAGTATCTGCTGTAACTGTTTACATCCCGAACAAAAGACGTCAAGACCCTGCCATCCATAACCTCTAATGCATAATCTTCCTCTCCCTGCTGATCATTTACAATAATTAGCAAAATTTAGCTAATTATCTCTGAGCATTTCCATGT
>NW_016897200.1:0-1385 GCF_001698545.2 Rhinopithecus bieti | reverse complement strand
TGAGGAATTGCCACACTGTCTTCCACAATGCTTGAACTAATTTACATTCCCACCAAAGTGTAAAAGTGTTCCTCTTTCTCCACATCCTCTCCAGCATCTGTTGTTTCCTGACTTTTAATGGTCACCATTCTAAATGGAATGAGATGGTATCTCATTGTGGTTTTGATTTGCATTTCTCTATTGACCAGTGATGATGAGCTTTTTTTCATATAGCTTTGTTGGCTGCATAAATGTCTTCTTTTGAGAAGTGTCTGTTCATATCCTTTGCCCACTTTTGATGGGGTTGTTTTTTTCTTGTAAATCTGTTTAAGTTCTTTGTAGATTCTGGATATTAGCCCTTTGTCAGATGGATAGATTGCAAAATTTTCTCCCATTCTGTAGGTCATCTGTTCACTCTGATGATAATTTCTTTTGCTGTGCAGAGGTTCTGTAGTTTAATCAGATCCCATTGGTCTATTTTGGCTTTTGTTGCCATTGCTTTTGTGTTCATGAAGTCTTTGCCCATGCCTATGTCCTGAATGGTATTGCCTAGGTGGTCTTCTACAGTTTTATGGTTTTAGGTCTTACATTTAAGTCTTTAATCCATCTTGAGTTAATTTTGTATAAGATGTAAGGAAAGGATCCAGTTTCAGCTTTCTGCATATGGTAAGCCACTTTTCCCAACACCATTTATTAAATAGGGAATCGTTTCCCCATTGCTTGTTTTGATAGTTTTGTCAAAGATCAGATGGTTGTAGACGTGTGGCATTATTTCTGAGGCTTCTCTTCTGTTCCATTGGTTTATGTATCTGTTTCAGTACCAGGGCCATGCTGTTTTGTTGCTGTAGCCTTTTGGTACAGTGTGAAGTGAGGTAGCATGATGCCTCCAGCTTTGTTCTTTTGCTTAGGATTGTCTTGGGTCTTTTTTGTGAGGGCTCTTTTTTAGTCCCGTGTGAAATTTAAAGTAATTTTTTCCAATTCTCTGAAGAAAGTCAATGGTAGCTTGATTGGGATAGCATTGAATCTGTAAATTACTTTGGGCAGTATGGCCATTTTCACGATCCTGATTCTTCCTATCCATGAGCATGGAATGTTTTCCATTTGTTTGTGTCCTCTTATTTCCTTGAGCAGTGGTTTGTAGTGCTCCTTGAAGAGGTCCTTCACATTCCTTGTAAGTTGTATTCCTAGGTATTTTATTATCTTTGTAGCAATTGTGAATGGGAGTTCACACATGATTTTGGCTCTCTGTTTGTCTGTTCTTGGTGTATAGGAAAGCCTGTGATTTTACACATTGATTTTGTATTCTGAGATTTTGCTGAGTTGCTTATCAGCTTAAGGAGATTTGAGGCTGAGACAATGGGGTTTTCTGAATATACTATCATGTCATCTGCAGAGACAATTAAACT
>NW_016897199.1:0-398 GCF_001698545.2 Rhinopithecus bieti | reverse complement strand
ACTTTCCACTCTCATTAGGTGACGAAGGCCTGGGTACCCCACCTCTGCCTCCAGCACCCTCCTGAGGCGAGCAGACAACACCCAGGCCAGGCCCAGGGTCATGGACCCATACGCTAGAGCCTTAGGCCGGCACAGGGAAGACACACAATTACCTGACCTGCCTCAGGTCCCTCTCACTCTGCTGTCCCACCTGGTGACTGAACGCCCTCTGCTGTGCTCAGCTTCTGGGACCTAACAACCACACACACAACCTCAGATTTGGTTCACTGCAACAATAGGAGAAGCTTTTCATAGCTCTCACCCACAAAAGGTCCCTTCTCAGCACTTGCACCCCAGAGACTACCCTCCCACCAATCACCATCATCTCCACACACCATCTTCACACTCTCCCACCCACC
>NW_016897198.1:0-242 GCF_001698545.2 Rhinopithecus bieti | reverse complement strand
AACCTTTTTTTTTTTCCCCTCCTTTAAATTTTTTTTTTTTTTTTTTTTTTTTTTTTTTTTTTTTTTTTTAGACAGGGTCTCACTCTGTTGCCCCAGGCTACAGTGCAGTGACACAATTATAGCTCACTGCAGCCTTGAACTTCTGGGCTTAAGCGATCTTCCAGCCTTGGCATCAGAGTAGCTAGCGCTACAGGCATGCACCACCATGGGGCTAATTTTTTAATTTTTTGTAGAGACAGGAT
>NW_016897197.1:0-243 GCF_001698545.2 Rhinopithecus bieti | reverse complement strand
GGTTGAGACCTATCTCAGGTTTTCGGGATTCACAACATAAATATGGATAACCAATGGGTTAGAGCAACGTGCAGGTTTGGACAGACTTCCCCAACCATGTCTTGTTGCTGTTTGACTCCAGGGCACTGACATGAGAGGTAGTGAGAAAAGAATGGGCAGAGAAGCCCCAGAAAGACTGAGGTTGATTTTCCAGCTGATGTTGCAGGATGGAGGCACAGAGAGGGAATGAATTTATTTATTTAT
>NW_016897196.1:0-303 GCF_001698545.2 Rhinopithecus bieti | reverse complement strand
TTTTTTTTTTTTCTGGTAGTATGTTTTAATTTCTTTTATTTTTTGCTACTAACTGCTATATATTTTATGGAATTTTATAGGAAGAATATAATTAGAAATTTAGTTTTATAGGAAAATATAATTAAAATTTTAATTTTATAGGAAGAATATAATTAGAAATTTTAATTATGTCAGAATTTTTTTCTATTTCTAGGTCAATGGCAAGATATTACAATATTAAATACCATTTTAGGTTTCTTTGATGTATTTTTATTAAAAATATTAATAATCCATAGCACTTTTACATGTATACCTAAAAGATTT
>NW_016897195.1:0-309 GCF_001698545.2 Rhinopithecus bieti | reverse complement strand
ATATACCCCAACCTCCTCACCTGCTCCCAAAGATGTTCATGGACTCAACAGCAGTCCCAATACCATTGCTTCGTATACCCCATCCTCCTTACCTGCTCCCAAAGATGGTCATGGAAGGGCTCAATAAAGCCACATTGAGCCAAGATATTTCCACAAAGTCCTAACAGCCCTGCAGAAAGCATGCCCTTCTGAGATACCTCACCAGGAAGTGGAGTCTTTTATAAGAAGAGGTAGGTGGTTTCAGACAAGCAAAGGGGAAGGAAGGACACAACAGACGGGAAAAAAAAAGTGAGCGTGGGGGAAAGGTGG
>NW_016897194.1:0-307 GCF_001698545.2 Rhinopithecus bieti | reverse complement strand
CGGTGGCTCAAGCCTGTAATCCCAGCACTTTGGGAGGCCGAGATGGGCGGATCGCGAGGTCAGGAGATGGAGACCATCCTGGCTAACACGGTGAAACCCCGTCTCTACTAAAAAAATACAAAAACTAGCCGGGCGAGGTGGCAGGCGCCTGTAGTCCCAGCTACTCAGAGGCTGAGGCAGGAGAATGGCGTGAACCTGGGAGGCGGAGCTTGCAGTGAGCTGAGATCCGGCCACTGCACTCCAGCCTGGGCGACAGAGCTAGACTCCGTCTCAAAAAAGGAAAAAAAAAAAGAAAAAAAAAAGAAAA
>NW_016897193.1:0-288 GCF_001698545.2 Rhinopithecus bieti | reverse complement strand
CTTATGGGCTTCTTTTTTCCTGGGAGTCATTCAAGAGCCACTGAGTGTCACCCAGAGTTTCCAAATCTGGCTGATCATCCGAATATCTCGGAACTGGTTAAAAATGCTGATTCCAGGCTCTACTCCTGGAGATCCAGTTGCAGTGGGTCTGTGATGGCACCTGGGCATCCATATTATTAAGAACCCTCAGAGGCGATTCTTATAATCAAAAAAGTTTGGGAAAATCCAGGTGGCACCTAAAACTTCAGAGCCCTGCACACACACATACACACACGCACACACACACAC
>NW_016897192.1:0-306 GCF_001698545.2 Rhinopithecus bieti | reverse complement strand
GGCCAGGCGCGGTGGCTCAAGCCTGTAATCCCAGCACTTTGGGAGGCCGAGACGGGCGGATCACGAGGTCAGGAGATTGAGACCATCCTGGCTAACACGGTGAAACCCCGTCTCTACTAAAATACAAAACTAGCCGGGCGAGGTGGCGGGTGCCTGTAGTCCCAGCTACTGGGGAGGCTGAGGCAGGAGAATGGCGTAAACCCGGGAGGCGGAGCTTGCAGTGAGCTGAGATCCGGCCACTGCACTCCAGTCCGGGCGACAGAGCCAGACTCCGCCTCAAAAAAAAAAAAGAAAGAAAGAAAGAAA
>NW_016897191.1:0-474 GCF_001698545.2 Rhinopithecus bieti | reverse complement strand
CTGTGTGTTGTTCGGGTGTCTGTGTCTTGTTGCTGCGGGACTGTGTTGTTGGGGTGTCTGCACCTTGTTACTGTGGGACTGTGTGTTGTTCGGGTGTCTGCGCCTTGTTACTGCGGGACTGTGTGTTGTTCGGGTGTCTATACCTTGTTGCTGCAGGACTGTGTGTTGTTCGGGTGTCTGCGCCTTGTTGCTGCGGGACTGTGTGTTGTTCGGGTGTCTGCGCCTTGTGGCTGCGGGACTGTGTGTTGTTCGGGTGTCTGTGCCTTGTTACTGTGTGACTCTGTTGTGTTCGGGTATCTGTATGGTGTTTGGGTGTCTGCACCTTGTTAATGCAGGACGGTGTGGTGTTCGGGTGTCTGTGCCTTGTTACTGTGGGACTCTGTTGTGTTCGGGTATCTGTGTGTTGTTTGGGTGTCTGCGCCTTATTGCTGTGGGACTGCGTGTTGTTCGGGTGTCTGCACCTTGTTGCTGTGG
>NW_016897190.1:0-308 GCF_001698545.2 Rhinopithecus bieti | reverse complement strand
GGTGCTCTACACTGAATGAAGGATGGAGGGTGATGGAAATGCCCCACGTTACAATGACTCAAATGCTGCTGTCTTACTGAAGTTTGGTACTCTCTGTGGGATAGAGAATTTTCACTTTGTTCTGTGGCTTTGGTAAATTTCAGAAGTCTAAAATGATTGATTTGAGTGACTTTGCTAGTATTTTCATCATTTTGCCAAGGAGACTTGGTTTCTTGTGGTTTGCATTCATCAATGTCAGAAGCTGATCTCTCTATTCAATCTTGCAGTTTTAAGTAATGCATTGAACAGTCACATAACAGAATGCTGAG
>NW_016897189.1:0-244 GCF_001698545.2 Rhinopithecus bieti | reverse complement strand
TCAGGCTGGTCTCGAACTTCTGACCTCAAGTGATCTGCCTGCCTCAGCCTCACAAAGTGCTGGGATGACAGGGGTTAGCCACCATGCCTGGCCTCTCTGTTAAAATCTTATGGGACAACCTTTGTAATATGCGGTCTACTGTTGACTGCAACATTGTTATGCAGTGCATGAGCATATATTGTTAAGTGGTGAGAAAAAAAAAAATAAGATGCAAAGGAGTATGTTAAGGTATGCTACCACTGCC
>NW_016897188.1:0-471 GCF_001698545.2 Rhinopithecus bieti | reverse complement strand
GATCTCGGCTCACTGCAAGCTCCGCCTTTCGGGTTCACGCCATTCTCCTGCCTCAGCCTCCCGAGTAGCTGGGACTACAGGCGCCCGCCACCTCGCCCAGCTAGTTTTTTGTATTTTTTAGTAGAGACGGGGTTTCACCAGGTTAGCCAGGATGGTCTCGATCTCCTGACCTTGTGATTCGCCCGTCTCGGCCTCCCAAAGTGCTGGGATTACAGGCTTGAGCCACCGCACCCGGCCACTTTTCTTTTTTTTTAAGTTTTATTTTATTTTCTGTAAGTTATTGGGGTACATGTGGTATTTGGTTACATGAATAAGTTCTTTAGTGGTGATATGTAAGATTTTGGGGCACCCATCACCCGAGCACTATACAGTGCACCATATTTGTAGTCTTTATCCCTCACCACCCTCCCAATCTTCCCCCCAGGTCCCCAAAGTCCATTGTATCATTCTTATGCCTTTGCGTCCTCATGG
>NW_016897187.1:0-1649 GCF_001698545.2 Rhinopithecus bieti | reverse complement strand
AATTTATTTTACCTATTTATTATTTATTTTACCTATTTAATATAAGCTTGAAAATATTCTATATATCTGTTGACATTCATATTTTTTATTTTATGGAATGACTTTATATTTTGGTTTAAAATTTGGTTTGGTTAAATTTGGTTTATTTTTTCATATTGATTTGTAATTTAACTTTGTATTTATTCCCAGTCATATATAGTGAAATGGTTTTCCTAGCTGTCATTTGCTTGTCAATTTTGTTTTCATACAGAAAGTTAAAATATTTTCAGACCTACTTTTGTCTTTAAAATTTTTTTTCTTTGTTTTATGCTTAGCTACATCTCCTTTGGCCAAATAAATACATAAATATATAAATAAATAAGCGTATACAGTATCTTTAGCATGCCTTCAGATTTTACATGTCAATATTTACTATTTTGTATGCTAAGTTAAATAATGGTCCCTGAAAATATCCAGATCCTATTTCCTGGAACCTTTGAATATTATCTTCTGTGAAAATGTGTGTTTTGGAGATGTGATTAAATGAAGGGTTTTGAGATGTGGAGATTATCTTGGAATATCCGTGTGGCTCTGTCATCACAAGTGTCCTGGTAAGAGGGATGCAGGAGGAGAATGCATGTGAAGATGGAGCAGGGAGTGATTTGAAGATGCTAGGCTGCTGGGCTTGAAGATGGAGGAAGGGGCCAAGTACTGAAGAATGCAAGGAATGGAGCTCTGGAAGCCTGAGAAGGCAGAGAAATGGATTTTACTCTAGAGCCTCCAGAAGAAGCCTGGCCCTGTGAACACCTTAATTTCGGCCTAGTGAATCTAATTTTCCTTCTGACATCCAGAATTGGGAGAGAATAAATGCCTGCTGTTGTAAGCCACTGACTTTGCAGTAATTTATTACAGCATCCATAGAAAACTAATATATATTGATAATGTGTTGTGAGAGTCGATAAAATGCAGGGACTTAATTTTATTTTTTCAAATAACCAAATGATCAAGCACCATTTACTGTGTAATCCAAAAGTTTCAAACTGACCTGAAATGTCATCCTTATCTTGTACTAAATCCCTACGTATAATTCATTTCTTTGTTCTCTTTTTTTGATAGGGATATAAATTTTGGATCAGGAATAGAGTTGAATATTTTATTTTATAAATTGTAACATCTGGTAAGAAGGCACCTACTTCCTGCTTACCTTTCTCCTACTGCCAGTATGCCTTTGCATTTTTTATTAGCCTCGAACATTAATACTACTTCGAGATGAATGTTAAAACGTATTTGCCTTTTGAAGAAACAAGTTCCTGAAATTAAGATATACATTTTCCCTATTCCTTCAATTTCTACTTTTATTATTTCATATTTCCATCTTTTCTTAGAAATCTTAAGTGCTGTTTTATTTTACATGTAGTAGATTTACTTTTATCTTTCACTATTTAATAAACTTTTAAGTCGATAAAATATATGTCAGTATGGGTATGATTCATTATTTAAAGTGTTATTTTGGTTTCTTTTCATCATTTTAAAATAGTTTCATATTAAATTTTGATTTCCTCTTTGCCTCAAGCTCTTTTTTTATATTTAAAATATATTTATGTAAATCTTGATTTCTAATGATCAATTTTTGCTATTAGCATATATTTGTTTATCCACTATACTAGCAA
>NW_016897186.1:0-470 GCF_001698545.2 Rhinopithecus bieti | reverse complement strand
CGATTTGGCTATTGATACTTTTGTATGCTTCACGAAGTTCTCATGCTGTGTTTTCAGCTCCATAAGGTCATTTATGTTCTTCTCTAAACTGGTTATTCTAGTTAGCAATACATCTAACTGTTTTCAAGGTTCTTAGCTTTCTTGCATTGGGTTAGAACATGCTCCTTTAGCTCAGAGGAGTTTGTTATTACCCACCTTCTGAAGTCTACTTCTGTCAATTTGTCAAACTCATTCTCCGTCCAGTTTTGTTCCCTTGCTGGTGAGGAGTTGTGTTCCTTTGGAGTAGAAAAGGCATTCAGGTTTTGGCATTTTGAGCCCTTTGTGCTTATTTCTCCCCTCTTTGTGGATTTATCTACCTTTGGTTTTGATGTTGGTGACTTTTGGATGTGGTCTATGAGTGGACATCCTTTTGGTGATTTTGCTACTATTCCTTTCTGTTTGTTAGTTTTCCTTCTAACAGTCAGGTCCCT
>NW_016897185.1:0-1407 GCF_001698545.2 Rhinopithecus bieti | reverse complement strand
ATAAAAAAAAGAGAGAAGGAACACATATATTTTCCCATTGTTTTATTTATGCTTCCTCTCTTCATTTAGGTTACTTATATTATTAATTTGAAATATTCAAATAATTTTATAATGGTTCATAAATCTTTGAAATAAAATTTAACTTATTTGCATACTTAATTTTCTATACATTCCCCATTATATAATTAAGGAAATTAATACACCTATACCTCCTCCTATTATAATTATTTCATAATGTTTGGTCATTTTGCATTCAGAACTTTATCACATTTGATATAATATTTTTTGTATTTCCTTATAATATTTGATACCATGTTTTGCATACACACATTCATTTTTTCCACTAGTGATACTGCTAAACAGCCATCGTGACACATAGCTGCACATTTATTTCTTAGGTTTGTTAATTCTATTCTTCAATATTTTCCCTGACTAAGGTTATGTCTGTATTTTCATGTTCATAAATAGCTGTATCTTCTCTATATTTGAATCACTAGGTAGCTGTAAATAAATATCATGAATCATATTTCCATTACCTAAGACTGATTTAGGACATTTCCGTTATCCTAAGCAACTGGATACTAACAGTATAACTTCATCCAGTAGCCACTATCCTCACTCTCACTCTAACCTAGCCCACACCTAAACCTCATAGGAAGTGGAAATTTTATGCCTGGATAACAGAGTGTTTCTATTTTCTAAATAGGATATGTTTTGTATAGATAGTCAAATAATAGAATAATAATAGAGTAATAACAAAGTGAGATATTTCAGAAAATAATGTCAATACATTCTTCAAGAAAATAATTCCCTTTTCAGTATTTTACTTTCCATTCATTAGGTAGTAATTTTGATTTTGTATTAACCAAACTCTCGCTGTGTTCTCACCACATTTTGCGTCCTCTTTTTTATTAAACTAATATTTGATAATTTGGCTGCATTCTTGCTGATAATCTTAAACCTTTTCCTCATCTAATAAATAGTGCTATATATATATGTATATACATATACACAGAATATGTATATGTTATATATACACAAAATATAGAATATACATATGCATATATATATATTCTACTCACTGGTAAAGTGTTATTTTGTTATCTGAGTTATATTTTTTCTAAATTTGTTAGGAAATTTGATCTCAACTTCATCTAATTATATTATTTTAATACTTTATTTTGTGCTTGTTTTATTATACTTTGATCATTTAATTTTATATAATATAAATCACTTTTATATTATTCCAGCTTGGATTATCACAAAATATTATGTAGAAGAAGGAATACTTATTTGTGCTACTTGAAATGAATAGAAATTGAAAACAGAAATGAGGAAGAAGTGTAACTTTTTCTTATGCTTATTCACAGAAAAGTTTGAAGTTGTTGACAGAGATTGTGGATATTT
>NW_016897184.1:0-288 GCF_001698545.2 Rhinopithecus bieti | reverse complement strand
AGCCGGGGGCCCCCCTTTTTTCCCCGGTTGGGGGGGAGGGGGATTGTTTTGGTTCACTGCAACCTCTGCCTCTGGGTTCAAGTGAGTCTCCTGCCCCAACCTCCCCGGTAGCTGGGATTACAGGGTGCACCATCATGCCAGGCTAATTTTTGTATTTTCAATAGAGACAGGGTTTCACCATGTTGGCCAGGCTGGTCTGGAACTCCTGACCTAGTGATCCACCTGCCTCAACCTCCCAAAGTGCTCCAATTACAGGTGTGAGCCACCACTCCCGGCAACCCCAAGCAA
>NW_016897183.1:0-1316 GCF_001698545.2 Rhinopithecus bieti | reverse complement strand
TTTCCTGACATACTTTCCCTAAACTATTTTGACAGTGTGATTCATTCGCTCCACCTTTCTGGAACTCTGAGGTCGGTAGGCAGCATGTATCTTCCAAGTGATTCCTAATGCCTTTGCTGTCTTCTGTACCAAGTCAGCCACAAATGCCAGCCTATTATCTGAGCCGATTCGTAAAGGCAGTCCAAACCTAGGAATAAGATCTCGAAGAAGCACATGGGTTACCTCGTAGGCCTTTTCGGTTCGTGTTGGATAAATCTCCACCCACCCAGAGTAAGTATACACAAGAACCAGCAAATACTTGTTACCTCCACATTTTGGCATTTCTGTGAAATCCACCTGAAGATCCTCAAAAGGAGCGGCTCCATAAGCTTGTATGCCGGGCAGAACAGTGGGGCCCTGCCTCGCATTGTGTTGTTAGCAAGTAACGCACCGTTGTACTACTGCTTTGTCAAGGGCTGGCAAGTATGAGACGTAGAAGTACCAGCCTAATAATTTTCAAGTGACTCTTGTCTTAAATGAGTGGTTTCGTGCATGGCCAATACCATTGTGGCTACCAGCAACTGCGGCACAGCTACCCTCCCATCTGGCAGTCTGATCCATCCTCCTTTTATTACTTGCCCCCCTGCTGCGTGGAAGAAGTCTTTTCTTCCTTGGAATAGGTAGGCACCAGGTCAGGTGTTTGAGGGAGTAAGGGGCTGCTACCGATGCCCGGTAAGGGGTGGATGCTGCTTTTCGAGCTTCTGATTCAGCTCGAGAGTTTCCTAAGGCCACTGAGGTGCAGGCTCGCTGGTGTCCCCTGCAGTGCATGACTGCCCACCTTCTGAAGTTTCCACACTGCCTCTAATAATTGTAGAATTTCTTGTTGATATTTTATGTCCTTTCCCCAGAGTTTAACAGGCCCTTTTCTTTATATAATGCTCTATGCACTTGGAGGATTAGAAAGGCATATCGAGAGTCAGCGTAGATGTTTACAGTCTTACCTTCCCTGAGTTCTAGAGCCCGAGTTAAAGCAATGGGCTCAGCCTTCTGGGCTAAAGTGCCCTGTGGCAACGGTTTGGCTTCAATGACACCATCCAAAGTTACCACCGCATATCCTGCACATCTTTCTCCTTGTGGGTTGATGAAGCTGCTACAGTCCACTTATCACTCCCAGTCTACTGATGCCCATGGCTGGTCTCGAAGGTCAGGTCTGCTAGAATAGACTGAGTCCAACACCTCTACACAGTTATGCTTGGCTGGGCTCTCTGATACTGGGAGCGGGATGGCGGGATTTAGGGTGTTATAGACTTCAATAGTTATGTGGGGATTTTCACATA
>NW_016897182.1:0-286 GCF_001698545.2 Rhinopithecus bieti | reverse complement strand
GAAAAGAAAAGAAAAGGAAATGACAGCCAAGAGAGGAAAAGAAAAGACAGCCAGGAGAGGTCTTCAGCAGCAACAGATATTTGGAAAATGTGTGCCCTTTTCTCTGTTTCCTGCTCCACCCTACCCTACCCCAACATTGAAGAAGATGTAATGAAGCCGAATTGTGTGGGTGTGTGAGAGGAGGTGGGGAGTGGTGGCAGACTAGTGGAGTGGAGAAGCAGGGACAGACTGAGGGCAAGAGGAGATGGGAGAGATAAGACCAGTATCCTTCTCACTCCATTTCCTT
>NW_016897181.1:0-286 GCF_001698545.2 Rhinopithecus bieti | reverse complement strand
AAGAGATGGAGTCTCCCTCTATTGCCCAGACTGGAGTACAATAGCACAGTCTCGGCTCCCTGCAACCTCTGCCTCCTGGGTTCACGTGATTCTCCTGCCTTAGCTTCCCGAGTAGCTGGGACTACAGGCATGTGCCTCTATGCCCAGCTAGTTTTTTGTATTTTAGTAGAGACGCGGTTTCACCATATTGGCCAGGCTGGTCTGATCTGGAACTCCTGACCTCGTGATTCACCCACCTTGGCCTCCCAAAGTACTGAGATTACAGGCTTGGGCCCCCCCCCCCGCC
>NW_016897180.1:0-307 GCF_001698545.2 Rhinopithecus bieti | reverse complement strand
TTTTCTTTTCTTTTTTTTTTTTTTGAGACGGAGTCTCGCTCTGTCGCCCAGGCTGGAGTGCAGTGGCCGGATCTCAGCTCACTACAAGCTCCGCCTCCCAGGTTTACGCCATTCTCCTGCCTCAGCCTCCCGAGTAGCTGGGACTACAGGCGCCTGCCACCTCGCCCGGCTAGTTTTTTGTATTTTTTTAGTAGAGACGGGGTTTCACCATGTTAGCCAGGATGGTCTCGATCTCCTGACCTCGTGATCCACCGGTCTCGGCCTCCCAAAGTGCTGGGATTACAGGCTTGAGCCACCGCGCCCGGCC
>NW_016897179.1:0-1310 GCF_001698545.2 Rhinopithecus bieti | reverse complement strand
AATTCCACTCGCACAGTTAAGCTTCGTTTTCATTGAGCGGTATTCTAAAACCCTTTAGGTTAGTCTGTAAAGTGCTATTCGGGAGCCCTTTGAGGCTTATGGTGAAAAGGAAATATCTTCAGATAAAACTGAAGAGTAGAATTCCGAGGCACTGCTTTGAAACGTGTGCAATCCACTCACAGAGTTACAATTTTATTTTCATACAGAATTGGCAAGTCCCATTTGGTGTAAATGCTACCAGGGCTCATTCGGGAGTATATGCATGGATATGGTTTCAAAGAAAATATAATCAGACAAAACTGGAAAGAAGCTTTCTGTGAAACTGCTTTGTGTTAGATATGTCTATTCATCTCAGATAGATAAAACTTTTCTCTATTATGCAGTTTTGAAACCGCATCATGGACGGATTTGCGAAGGGACATTTTGTGCACATTCCAGCCTGTGGGGAAATAGGAAATATCACCAGATAAGAACGGGAGAAAAGCTGTCTGAGAAACTGCTTTGTGATGTGTGCATTTCACTCAGAGATTTATTCCTCTTTTGTCATAAGGCAGTGTTTGAACACTGTTCCTGTAAGACTGAAAAGTAATACCTTGCAGTGCTCTGAAGACTACGGCGAAAAGTGAATTATCCTGAAATAAAACCCAAAAGAAGCATTCCAGGAAACTGGTCTCTGACGTGTGCACTCATTTCAGACAGTTAAATCTTACACTATGTTGCCGAGTTTGGAAACTCTGTCATTGAGGAATCTGTGAAGGGATATTAAGTGGCGTCCGAAGGCTTGTGGTAAGAAAGGAAACGTCCTCAGATGAACACTGGAGACAAGCTTTCAGAGCAACTGCTTTGTGACGTGTGTATTCATCTCATAGAGTTAAATCATTCTTTGGATTGAACAGTTGAAATCACTGTTTTGTGTAACCTTAGAAAGGACATTTTGGAATGCTCTTACGAATATGCTGAAAAAAAAATACCCTCCAATAAAAAACAGAAGGAAACTTTCTGTGAAACTGCTCTGGGTCACGTGAGGTGCACTCACACAGTTGAGCTCCTGTTTTCATTGAGCAGCATTCTAACACTGTTCTAGGTTAGTCCGCTAATGGACACTCAGTAGCACATGACACTTACGGTGAAAACAGAAATATCTTCAGATAGATACTGGAGAGAAAATTTCCAAGGAGCTGCTTTGTAACGTGTGCATTCCACTCACAGAGATATGCTTTTCTTCTCATAGAGGACTGGGGAATCCCGTTTGGAGATAAAGCTACCAGAAGACATTCGGGATTATATGGCCGGATAAGGTGAAAACGAAA
>NW_016897178.1:0-302 GCF_001698545.2 Rhinopithecus bieti | reverse complement strand
CCCTAGCCCCTTTTTTTGGGGTTCGGTTTTTTTTTTTTTTTTTTTTTTTTTTTTTCTTGCTAATATGTTTGAGTTCCTTGTAGATTCTGGATATTGGTCCTTTGTCAGAAGAATAGATTGTGCAGATTTTATCCCACTGTGTGGGTTGTTCTATTTACTCTGCTGACTGTTCCTTCTGCCATACAGAAGCTCTTTAGTCTAATTAAGTCTCACCTATTTATCTTTGTTTTATTGCATTTGCTTTTGTGTTCTTGGTCATAAAATCCTCACCTAAGCCAATGTCTAGAAGGGTTTTTCTAATG
>NW_016897177.1:0-287 GCF_001698545.2 Rhinopithecus bieti | reverse complement strand
GAATCCCTTGAACCTGGGAGGTGAAGGCTGCAGTAAGCCGAGATGGCGCTACTGCACTCCAGCCTGAACAACAGAGCAAGACTCCATCTCATCAAAAAAAAAAAAAAAAAAAAAAAAAATTAAAAGTTAAAACCTGCCTTCGGGGAACCCCCCCTTTTAAAAAAGAATTGAGATTCAGGACAAGGAGAGAGAACCACAACCAAGGGTCTGGGGAGACCCTGACAGTGCTGCCCTGGAGGAATGCACAGCTCGGTCAGAGAGGGACAATGGGGAGCCAGTAGGAGGAG
>NW_016897176.1:0-260 GCF_001698545.2 Rhinopithecus bieti | reverse complement strand
GGCTCACGCCTGTAATCCCAGCGCTTTGGGAGGCCAAGGTGGGCGGATCATGAGGTCAGGAGATCAAGACCATCCTGGCTAACACGGTGAAACCCCATCTCTACTGAAAATGCAAAAAATTAGCCAGGCGTGGTGGCGGGTACCTGTAGTCCCAGCTACTTGGGAGGCTGAGGCAGGAGAATGGTATAAACCCAGGAGGCGGAGCTTGCAGTGAGCCAAAGTGCCCCACAGCACTTTACCCTGGGAAACAGGGGAGGTCC
>NW_016897175.1:0-285 GCF_001698545.2 Rhinopithecus bieti | reverse complement strand
GGGGGGGGGGGGGTGTGGGGTGGGTCCGGGGCCCCCCCCTGTCACCCAGGGTGGAATGCAGGGGTGTGAGCTTGGCTCACTGCAACCTCTGCCTGCCTCCTGGGTTTAAGTGATTCTTCTGCCTCAGCCTCCTGAGTAGTCGGGATTACAGGTTTGCACCAGCACACCCAGGTAATTTTGTATTCTAGTAGATATGGGGTTTCATCATGTTGGCCAGGCTGGTCTTGAACTCCCGACCTCAACTGATCCGCCTTCCTTGGCCTCCCAATATGCTGGGATCACAGG
>NW_016897174.1:0-287 GCF_001698545.2 Rhinopithecus bieti | reverse complement strand
GCATGAAATTAGAGCACAGCCACACTGTAAATATTGATTTCAGATTCCAAATACATTTCTAATAGGCTCTAACTTATTTTACTCTGGCTCTTTTTTTTTTTTTTTTTTGTTTTTTTTTTTTTGGGTTTGTTTTTTCTTTTTTTGCCCCGGGTGGAATGTAATTGGGGTTTCTTGGCTCACCGCAACGTCCGCCTCCGCGTTCAGGCAATTCCCTGGCCTCAGCCTCCCGAGTAGTTGGGATTACAGGCATGCACCACAACGCCCAGCTAATTTTTTTTTTTGTATTT
>NW_016897173.1:0-309 GCF_001698545.2 Rhinopithecus bieti | reverse complement strand
CGTGGTGGTGGGCGCCTGTAGTCCCAGCTACTCGGGAGGCTGAGGCAGGAGAATGGTGTGAACCTGGGAGGTGGAGCTTGCAGTGAGCCAAGATCGCACCACTGCACTCCAGCCTGGGCTACAGAGCAAGACTCGTCTCAAAAAACAAAACAAAACAAAAAAGCACACTAGCTGGGCTCGGTGGCTCATGCCTGTAATTCCAGCACTTTGGGAGGCTGAGGCGGGCAGATCACTTGAGGCCAGAGTTTGAGACCAGCCTGGTCAACATGGTGAAACCCCATCTCTACAAAAAATATTTTAAAAAATTAT
>NW_016897172.1:0-1227 GCF_001698545.2 Rhinopithecus bieti | reverse complement strand
TAATTTATGTATGTATATATGAATATATGTATGTATCTATCTAGCTATCTAATTTATGTATGTATCTATTTATCAATTCTATCATCTATCTACCTATCTATCATCTATCATCTATCTATCTAATTTGTCTCTCATCTATCTTTAAGACAGTGTTAGATAAGCAGGTGACTTTGCTACCTGGAGACATTGAGTAATATCTGGAGACATTTCTAATTGTCATAATTGCGGGTGCTCCCGGCACCTTGTGACTGGAGCCCACGGACGCTGCTCAACACCCTACAGTCCCCAGGATGGCCCCACCACAGGGAATCCCCTGTCCCAAATGTCACTAGTGCCCCAGCAGACAGCCTGTGTCTTTTGTGTCTCACAATTGGTCCCACCCCAAGAACTGTCCTTGCCCCATCTTCCTGCACGCCCTGTCCCTCAGGGATCCCCTGCTCACAGAGTCCCCATAAACAATGTCCAGGCCCCCCTCCCAGCCTGACAGCACCCAGCCCGAGGGGTCCACATGCTCAGCCCACCCCCCAGCTCATGAACTCCTGGGGAGCCTGGACAGCAGACTGTCACTCTGACAACTCATCATCTGAAACCAACACAACCTGGCACCTGCCACCTGCTTCTGTCTGTGCCACTCCCTTCCCAGCCATGGAGAGTCTCCTGGGACTCCTCCCTCCCATGGAGACCTCCTTGGCCAGAAAATCACATATTCTGCTTCCACAACATCCCTCTGCTCAGGGCACCAGCACCTTTTCCCTGGAGCAGACCAATCTGCCCAAAAGCGTCGATGCAGCCCTCGAGGTCCCAGCCCGGCTCAGGAGCATGAGAAAATGCTCAACATCAGGAATGATCAGGAAAATGCAAATCAAAACCACAGTGTGATACCACATTACTCCTGCAAGAATGGCCCTAATCAAAACATCAAAAAATTACAGATGTTGGCGTGGATGTGGTGAACAGGGAACACGTCTACACTGCTGGTGGGAATGTAAACTAGTACAGCCAGTACGGAAGACAGTGTGGAGACGCCTTAAACAGCTAAATGTAGCACGACCATGTGATCCAGCAGTCCCACTATTGGCTATCTACCCAGAGGAAAGTACTCATTATACGAAAAGATACTTGCACACGCGTGGTTATAGCAGCACAATTGGCAATTGCAAAATGTGGAACCAGCCCAAATGCCCATGGATCAACAAGTGGATAAAGAAGCTGTGCTATATTTATATA
>NW_016897171.1:0-1313 GCF_001698545.2 Rhinopithecus bieti | reverse complement strand
AAATCTTCAAAATACTGGTAAACCAAATCCAGCAGCACATCAAAAAGCTTATCCACCACGATCAAGTCAGTTTCATTCCTGGGATGCAAGGCTGGTTAAACATATGCAAATCAATAAACATAATCCATCACATAAACAGAACCAATGACAGAAACCACATGATTATCTCAATAGATGCAGAAAAGGCCTTCAGTAAAATTCAACACCCCTTCATGCTAAAACACTAAATAAACTAGGTATTGATGGAACATAGCTCAAAATAATAAGAGATATTTATGACAAATTCACAGCCAATGTAATACTGAATGGGCAAAAGTTGGAAGCATTCTCTTTGAAAACTGGCACAAGACAAGGATGCCCTCTCTTACCACTTCTATTGAACATAGTATTGGAAGTTCTGGCCAGGGCAATCAGGCAAGAGAAAGAAATAAAGGGTATTCAGATAGGAAGAGAGGAAGTCAAATTATCTCTGTTTGCAGATGACATGATTGCATATTTAGAAAACCCTATCATCTCAGCCCCAAAACTCCTTAAGCCGATAAGCAACTTCAGCAAAGTCTCAGGATACAAAACCAATGTGCAAAATCACAAGCATTCCCATACACCAATAATAGACAAATGGAGAGCCAAATCATGAGCAAACACCCATTCACAATAGCTACAAAGAGAATAAAACACATAGGAATCCAACTTACAAGGGATGTGAAGACCTCTTCAAAGAGAACTACAAACCACTGTTCAGGGAAATAAGAAAGGACACAAACGAATGGAAAACATTCCATGCTCATGATTAGGAAGAATCAATATTGTGAAAATGGCCATACTGCCCAAAGTAATTTTAGATTCAATGGTATTCCCAGCAAGCTTCCACTGACTTTCTTCACAGAATTAGAAAATACTACTTTAAATTTCATTTGGAACCAAAAAAGAGCCTATACAGCCAAGACAATCCTAAGCAGAAAGAACAAAGCTGGAGGCACCACATTACCTGCCTTCAAACTATACTACAAGGCTACAGCAACCAAAACAGCATAGTACTGGTACCAAAACAGATATATAGACCAATAGAACAGAATGGAGGTCTCGGAAATAACACCACACACCTACAACCATCTGATCTTTGACAAACCTGACAAATACAAACAATGAAGAAAGGATTCCCTATTTAATAAATGGTGTTGGGAAAACGGGCTAGCCATATGCAAAAAACTGAAACTGGATCCCTTCCTTGCACCTCATACAAAATTAACTCAAGATGGATTAAAGATTTTAACGTAAGACCTAAAACCATAAAATCCTGGAAGAAAACCTAG
>NW_016897170.1:0-308 GCF_001698545.2 Rhinopithecus bieti | reverse complement strand
TGGCTTATAGAAGTGGTTTCAAAGTTGGCTGCACGTGAGAATCACTTTGGGAATTTAAAAATGTTACTGTCTAGGATGCACCCCACATCAATTACGTCAGAATTTTTTTGGGTGGGACCAAGACATCAGCGATTTCTAAAACTCTTCAGGTGAGCCAGGAGTGGTGGCTCATGCCTGCAAAATAATCCCAGAACTTTGGGAGGCCCGGGTAGGAGGACCACTTGAGGCCAGGAATTCAAAACCAGCTTGGGCATCATAGTGAGACCACATATCTACAAAAAAAAAAAAAAAAAAAAAAAAAAAAAAAA
>NW_016897169.1:0-1310 GCF_001698545.2 Rhinopithecus bieti | reverse complement strand
GCTTATACACCACAATCAAGTCAGCTTCATCCATGGGATGCAAGGCTGGTCCAACATACACAAATCAATAAATGTAATCCATCACATAAACAACCAATGACAAAACCACCTGATTATCTCAATAGATGCAGAAAAGGCCTTTTATAAAATTCAATACCCCTTCATGGTAAAACACTCAATAAACTTTTAGGTATTGATGGAACATATCTCAAAGTAATAAGAACTATTTATGACAAATCCACAGCCAATATCATACTGAATGGGCAAAAGCTGGAAGCATTCCTTTTGACAGCTGGCACAAGACAAGGATGCCCTCTCTCACCACTCCTATTCAACATAGTATTGGAAGTTCTGGCCAGGGCAATCAGGCAAGAGCAAAAAATAAAGCGTATTCCAATAGAAAGAGAGGAAGTCAAATTGCTTCTGTTGGTAGATGACATGACTGTATATTTAGAAAACCCCATCGCCTCAGCCCCAAAGCTTTTAAGTTGGTAAGCAACTTCAGCAAAGTCTGACGATATGAAATCAATGTGCAAAATCACAAGCATTCATATACATCAGTAACAGACAGAAAGCCAAATCATGACTGAACTGCCATTCACAATTGTTACAAAGAGAATAAAATACCCAGGAATACAACTTACAAGGGATGTGAAGGACCTCTTCAAGGAGAGCTACAAACCACTGCTCAAGAAAATAAGAGAGGACACAAACAAATAGGAAGAATCAATATCATGAAAATGGCCGTACTGCCCAAAGTAATTTGTAGACTTAATGCCATTTTCATCAAGCTACTATTGACTTTCTTCACAGAATTAGAAAAAACTACTTCAAATTTCATATGGAACAACAGAAAAGTCTGCATAGCCAAGACAATCCTAGGCAAAACAACAAAGCTGGAGGCATCACGCTACCTGACTTTGAACTATACTACAAGGCTACAGTAACCAAAACTGCATGGTACTGGTACCAAAACAGATATATAGACCAATGGAACAGAACAGAAGCCTCAGAAATAACACTGCACATCTACAACCATCTGATCTTTGACAAACCTGACAAAACAAGAAATGGGGAAAGGATTACCTATTTAATAAATGGTGTTGGGAAAATTGGCTAGCCATATACAGAAAACTGAAACTGGACCCCTTCCTTACACCTTATACAAAAGTTAACTCAAGATGGATTAAAGACTTAAACATAAGACCCAAAACCATAAAAGCCTAGAAGAAAACCTAGGCAATGCCATTCAAAACATAGGCATGGGGAAAGACTCCATGACTCAAACACCAAAAGCAATTGCGACAAAA
>NW_016897168.1:0-1309 GCF_001698545.2 Rhinopithecus bieti | reverse complement strand
ATTTTAAACACTAAACTCAACTGCAAGTACAATAAATGGTTCTTGAGATTTTAGGCATTGTTCATATATATGATCAGTCCAGTTTATGATTGTTTTTATTATTCACCTTTGGGATGATAGCTACGCCCTGCTTAGCAGACTTTTGCTGATTGTCAAGTAAAACAAACTAAATTATGTCTTTTCCTTTGTTTTCTTTCTTTCTTTAAAATTTAAGACAAAAGTAAAATAGAATCTCTCTGCATTTTGTGAAAATCGTTTATCAACTGATTTAGGGCTCCTGATTAATATCAATCATCTTAATATACGAAAAGGTAGTTCTAAATATCAGTAACGCATAGGATTTCCATACACACTTCAGAAACTGAAGCCTGATTTTATGCCACCAGTGGAAATTATTACTGATGTTTAAACAGTGAATCATTTGTGTAATTTGGCTGTCTCAAACTCTAAAACATGAAAGTAATTTTAAATTCACTGCTCCATATAATGGAGGACATACTAAATTTTGGCTGGAATTGTAAAAAAGTTATTTCATTCTTTTAAAATTCTCCATATTATAATTAATTAGAAACCAATTTTGGACACCTATGCCTTTCTTCTTCTGACAATATGCAGTATTTTGTAAGCTAAAATCCATGAATGAGTTTCATTTAATACTTACTTAGTTTGGGTTCCATGACAATGAAGTACCTCTTATATGTTTTGTTTAATACATATGAGCTCGGTGAATTATAAGCAAATAAATTTTGAAGGGCTAAATCAAGTTTGTTTATTTTATAATCGGCTATGTTAATTATTCAGTTGGGAGAGGTATATCAGTGGCTATGTGTGAAAATATCAAGAAGCACTGACAATGTGGTGCAACGCTACTCTTCATTAAACCATACATCCTGAAATGTTACTATGTACTTTCTAAAATATACTGAAAGAGATTACCTTTAGCAAACATCCTTTTCTTTTACAGACAGGCAGCAAGTATCTTGCACTAGATAGATTACAGCAAGATAATCTAATAAATACTCAAATATCACCCCAATTTCTATAAGCTTTTAGAGCAGAAATTGGTAGTACAGTTTTATACTACCAAGTCATTATTACTTTAGGTAAAAGGGCTTAAAATGAAGAAGTCTGAATGCAACTTGTTTCTGTAATTTGAAGCTATTATTTATAAAGAATGTAAACTGGGGCATAGTATAGAAATGATAATTCTTAGGAGCCACTGAATAGTTGACTGAAGAATATGGCTGATCAGGGTTAGGACTTGGATCTAACAAAAACAAACTATTAGAAATCTTTGGTACTCTCATTT
>NW_016897167.1:0-1651 GCF_001698545.2 Rhinopithecus bieti | reverse complement strand
GAGGGAGCGCCACACACCCAAGCCGAGGGAGCGCCACACACCCAAGCCGAGGGAGCAGCACACACCCAAGCCGAGGGAGCGCCACACACCCAAGCCAAGGGAGCGCCACACACCCAAACCGAGGGAGCGCCACACACCCAAGCTGAGGGAACTTGGACCTCAACCTGGGTGGGTGGAGGAGCATGAGGAACAAGGGCTGTGTTTGCCCTGGGGTCCCACATGGGGCAGGCACTGAGACGCTGCCTCATTCAGGCTGCACGACCTCCATGGGAGAGAACTGCTATGACCCTGTTTCACAGACAGAGAAACTGAGGCTCTGTAAGTTCCAGGCAGAAGCAAGGATGGCAGGGCTCAGACAAATCCACCTCCACGCAGCACAGGGCCTCCCCACCACAACCCCGCGAAGGCCAACAGTTCTCTCCCCAGTGTTGGGTAAAGTGTGCACCATATCCCCCCACCCGCGATGGGGCGTCACCCTCCAGGGAACCTTTTCAGTGTTCCAGCATGGGGCTTGGGAACGCGGGGACAATCTCCACTAATCACCAGCACTCCAGGTGAGGAGACCTCTCCCACCTTCACTCAGAAGGGAAGGGAGCCGGGCCCCTCCAGGGGAGCAGGAGCTGGAGCCACCAGCGTCCAGAACAGCACCAAGTGCCCTGTAGGTTTCTAGGGATGTGCCCTGCACTGCCCCGAGGTGTGGCCCCTGGGAAAGCTAATGGGGCTGAGACGGTTTCCAGGGCTGAACATTCCTTGTTGTTCCCTTGCAGGGACAGCACCCTCCCTGCCTGCCCCTGCAGGTAGCCCCGCTGTCACCCATGCTGCAGATGCTGGGGAGCTGGAGAGAGTGTGGGGCTCAGATGGACATGGGTTCAAGTCCAGGATGGGGTATTCCTGAGCTGTGGGGCCTTGGAAAGCCGGGTCTGCCTGCAGGAACATGAGGATGGCATGGAACAGATGGTACCGGTCAGTGCTGCCCCTGCCGGACTCAGGCGGCCCCACAGCAGCCCCGCCTCTGCCTGCAGATGATGGCTGTCATTGCAAGCCCTGATCCCTGACCCAAGCCCTGGGTCCAGAGGGAGCGTGAATCAGAGTGTTTGGGATTTTAGAAGAGCAGTATGGTGTTCTCTATCACAAAGTGCCTATCATATAACACTCTCTTGGGGCTGGGGCTCCCACAACACAGATAGTGATAGTTTCACAGCAAAATCC
Source organism: Rhinopithecus bieti (assembly GCF_001698545.2). Classification (NCBI taxonomy): domain Eukaryota; kingdom Metazoa; phylum Chordata; class Mammalia; order Primates; family Cercopithecidae; genus Rhinopithecus; species Rhinopithecus bieti. The sequence goes on along the minus strand of NW_016897167.1, from coordinate 442 downwards.
ATTCATATTCACACTGGGTGAGACAAATAGAGATCCCAAATGCATTTGTGGAGGTCAGGTGCACCACCACACGCATTTCAAGTGGGTTGGTTTGTTCAAGCACATTTTGGGTTCATGTTGCAGATGGGGCTGTGAACCTGCATGATGCACAATTTGCAGATGAGGAACCTGAAGGTCAGAGATGCTGAGTGATTCACCTAGGGTCACGAAGGCTGCAGGAGAGGGAGCCTGCATCAAGCGGGTCAGGCTGCTGGTCGTAGGTCTGGCTGGCTGGCTTCAGCAATTTTGCTCACAGGCCCTGTCCAGTCTGACTCCCAGTAGGGACAGCGGGGAAAGTGTGGGCTTCAGAGATGGACACACTAGAGGTTAAAGCCTGGCCCTTGGAGGGCCACTGGAGGGGTAGGGACGAGCTGTGTTGGGCATTATCAGAAGGCAAAGGCAA
>NW_016897166.1:0-243 GCF_001698545.2 Rhinopithecus bieti | reverse complement strand
GGGGCGGAGCAAGATGGCCAAATAGGAACATCTCCAGTCTCCAGCTCCCCGCGCGAGCGACACAGAAGACCGGTGATTTCTGCATTTTCAACTGAGGTACTGGGGTCATCTCACTGGGGAGTGCTGGACAATCGGTGCTGGTCAGCTGCTGCAGCCCTACGAGTGAGAGCTGAAGCAGGGCGAGGCATTGCCTCACCTGGGAAGCGCGAGGGGAAGGGAATCCCTTTTCCTAGCCAGGGGAAC
>NW_016897165.1:0-244 GCF_001698545.2 Rhinopithecus bieti | reverse complement strand
TCTGAGACCATGCCCAGCTTGAGAACCCAGATGGGCTCTGAGACCGAGCCCAGCATAGAGACCAAGCCCTGTTCTAGAACTCAGGCCACCTCTGAGGCTAAACTCAGCTGTAGAACCCAGATGGGCTCCGAGACTAAGCTCAGCTCTAGAACTCAGATGAACTCTGAGACCAAGCCCAGTATTGAGACCAAGCTCTGTTCTAGAGCCCAGGCCAACCCTGAGGCCAAACTCAGCTCTAGAACCC
>NW_016897164.1:0-1228 GCF_001698545.2 Rhinopithecus bieti | reverse complement strand
ATCAGTTTAAGAAGATTTTGGGCTGAGACAATGGGATTTTCTAAATATACAGTCATGTCATCTGCAAACAGGGACAATTTGAATTCCTCTTTTCCTAATTGCATACCCTTTATTTGTTTCTCCTGCCTGACTGCCCTGGCCAGACTTCCAACATTATGTTGGATAGGAGTGATGAGAGAGGACATCCCTGGGTTGTGCCAGTTATCAAGGTGAATGCTTCCAGTTTTGCCCATTCAGTATGATATTGGCTGTGGGTTTGTCATAAATAGCTCTTATTATTTTGAGATATGTCCCATCAATACCTAATTTGTTGAGAGTTTTCATTTGAAGGGCTGTTGAATTTTGTCAAAGATCTCTTCTTCATCATTGGGATAGCCATGTGGTTTTGCCTTTGGTTCTGTTTATATGCTAGATTACGTTTATTGATTTGCATATGTTGGGCAAACCTTCCACACCAGGGAGGAAGCCCACTTGATCATGGTGGATAAGCTTTTGATATTATGGTGGATTCTGTTTGCCAGTATTTTTTTGAGGATTTTGAATCAATGTTCATTAGGGATATTGGTCTAAAATTCTCTTTCTTGTTTTGTCTCTGCCATGCTTTGTTATCAGGAGGATACTGGCCTCATAAAATGAGTTAGGGAGGATTCCCTCTTTTCTTTTGATTGGAATAGTTTTAGAAGGAATGATACCAGCTCCTTCTTTTACCTCTAGTAGAATTCGGCTGTGACTCCCTCTGGTCCAGGACTTTTTTTGGTTGGTAGGCCATTAATTATTGCCTAAATTTCAGAGCCTGTTATTGACCTATTCAGGGATTCAACTTCTTCCTGGTTTAGTCTTGGGAGGGTGTATGTGTCCAGAAATTTATCCATTTCTTCTAGATTTTCTAACTTATTTGCATAGAGGTGCTTATAGTATTCTCTGATGGTTGTTTGTATTTCTGTGGGATTGATGGTGATATCGCCTCTATCATTTGTTATTGCGTCTATTTGATTCTTCTCTCTTTTCTTCTTTATTAGTCTTGATAGCAGTCTTTCAATTTTGTTAACCTTTTCATAACACCAGCTACCAGATCCATTGATTTTTTGAAGGGTTTTGTATCTCTATCTTCTTTAGGTCTTCTCTGATCGTAATTATTTCTTGCCTTCTGCTAGCTTTTGAATATGTTTGCTCTTGTTCTCTAGTTCTTTCAATTGTGATGTTAGGGTGTCAATTTTAGATCTTTCCT
>NW_016897163.1:0-309 GCF_001698545.2 Rhinopithecus bieti | reverse complement strand
GCCGGGCGCGGTGGCTCAAGCCTGTAATCCCAGCACTTTGGGAGGCCGAGACGGGCGGATCACGAGGTCAGGAGATCGAGACCATCCTGGCTAACACGGTGAAACCCCGTCTCTACTAAAAAATACAAAAAACTAGCCGGGCGAGGTGGCGGGCGCCTGTAGTCCCAGCTACTCGGAGGCTGAGGCAGGAGAATGGCGTAAACCCGGGAGGCGGAGCTTGCAGTGAGCTGAGATCCGGCCACTGCACTCCAGCCCGGGCGACAGAGCGAGACTCCGTCTCAAATAAAAAAAAAAAAAAAAAAAAAAGAA
>NW_016897162.1:0-244 GCF_001698545.2 Rhinopithecus bieti | reverse complement strand
GTTCTTGGTCATTAAACCCTTGCCTAAGCCAATGTCTAGAAAGGTTTTTCCAATGTTATCTTTTAGAATTTTTTTTTTTTTTTTTTTTTTTTTTTGAGACGGAGTCTCGCTCTGCCGCCCAGGCTGGAGTGCAGTGGCCGGATCTCAGCTCACTGCAAGCTCCGCCTCCCGGGTTCACGCCTTTCTCTTGCCTCAGCCTTCCGAGTAGCTGGGACTACAGGCGCCCGCCACGTCGCCCGGCTAG
>NW_016897161.1:0-1652 GCF_001698545.2 Rhinopithecus bieti | reverse complement strand
TGGAACAGGTGTATTTACCCAATGCCTGTACCTCCCATTGTATCCTGGAAGTAACTAACTTGCTTTTGATTTTCAGGCTCGTAGGCGGATGGGACTTGCTTTGCCTCAGATGAAACTTTGGACTTGGACTTTTGGGTTAATACTGGAATGAGTTAAGACTTTGGGTGACTGTTGGGAAGGCATTATTGTGTTTTGAAATGTGATGACATGAGATTTGGGAGGGGCCAGGAGTGGAATGATATGGTTTGGCTGTGTCCCCACCCAAGTCTCATCTTGAATTGTGATCCCCATAATCCCCACCTGTCATGGGAGGGACCCAGTGAGAGGTAATTGGATCATGGAGGCAGTTTCCCCATGCTGTTCTCATGATAGGGGTGATTTGTCATCAGATCTAATGGTTTTATAAGCATCTGGCATTTCCCCTGCTGGCACTCATTCTCCCTCCTACCACCCTGTGAAGAGGTGCCTTCTGCCATGATTGTAAGTTTCCTGAGGCCTCTCCAGCCATGCAGAACTGTGAATCAATTAAACCTGTTTTCTTCATAAATTACCCAGTCTCGGGTATTTCTTCACAGCAGCATGAGAACAGACTAATACAACCAACATCCCCTCTTGTTGCTTTTCATTGAATCCCCATTACCTGGGAATGAATGAGGAAGGCAGAAATAGAAATCAAGGCATTGTTCAATATAGAAATCCTGAAGTTACACAAGTAAGACTCAGTACAGAGAAGGAACCCTTGACCTGGGGATCTGAGTCTTCTGGAAACAAGGAGTACCAAACGGGAGTGAAAAGAAAAGTGGAGAATGAGTAGTAGCAGTAAAAGAGGAAGTATGTAAAGAAATGGAAATAAAGATGTAATAAACTGTTACCTTGTTCCAGAGACAAAGCTAGCTAGGGGAGCTAAGGAAACTTAAAGGAGTAAAACCCTCATCCAAACCTTCATAGTGAGCTAAGGACTAGTTTTCATAGATCCTAGCCCAAATTGCAACCCTCTCACTGTCTTACTTGTTTCCTGGCTCTACTTTGCTTTATTGCCTTTCATATAATCTAAAATGATTTTAAATGTGTATTTCCTGTCTCTTTTCTGTATCACAATATGAGGCCATTGGCTGTGCCACATTTACCACTGTATTCCCAGTGCCTAGAATGGTGCCCAGATCAAGTAGGCTCCCAGAGTGTCTGTTGTCAAATGATTCGCAGTCCAGTGATGTTTGCACTACATGGTGCTGCCACTTTTTTTTCCTTCATTCCATTTGGAATTTGGATCATTTTGCCAACTTTAGGGTTTATACCTGTTTATTTCCCCTGTCTTTGCTGCATATCTGTCTACCTATTTTCTCAGCTCTCTTCTCCTCACACTTTGCCTCTAACTTCCTCTCTGCTACAAATTATACTCAGCAAAAGACTGGAGCCACTTTTCATTGATTTTATGTCAGTGCTTTGAGTGACAACTCCATGTGGAGAACTTTGAACCTCCTGCTATCTCATTGTTTGCTTTGAAAAAAAAAATACTCATCTTCTTCCTGAATCCACTGGGTAAATTTATGCTCACAAAACTTCTAGAACAAAACTGTATGAGCATCAAAAGTATTAGTTTTCCCTTGATTTTGAGACTCAAAAGTACCATAGAAATTTTAAAAGGGGGATGA
>NW_016897160.1:0-1223 GCF_001698545.2 Rhinopithecus bieti | reverse complement strand
AAAAGAATTAAAAATACCGTATTTTTAAATTGAAATATTTGATTATTATTTCTGTTTCAAAACACTGCATGCCTATGTGCTAGAGTACTTATTAACATGGATAAAGAGAAAATCAGGCAGTTAATGACTTTGTTATTCAAATTTTAAAAAAAGAATTTTCTATGTTATCCAGGGTTCAATTTAACTGACGAAATGCCAGTTAACTTAAAACTTTGACTTAAAACGTATCACTGCGTCTTCTCTCTCTCTTTTCCATCTAAAGAGGAAGGAAAAGTTTATTTTATTAAAGAAAATCGCTAGTTTCTTTTATGGGAAAGTAAAAGTTTGTTTTGTTGTTAAGAATCTCAACTCTGGATTTAAACTACTGCTTGGGTTGAAGCTTATCTCTTTCATGTGAACTCTTGAACTCTTGGGAAGTTTACCTAACCTATGTGAACCTCGCTTTCCAAAACTGTAAGTGAAGATTATAATGAAATCCACAATATAGATTTGTTGAGGGGATTAAATAGAATATTTGTTAAACATGAAGGATAGTTCTGAGAACACTGCTAGAATTTAGTAAGTATTGCTTTCATTAGTAACTCTTTTGGTATAGTTTTTTAAAACCGGAGTGCCTTTATATTGTATTATATGTTAATGTAAAACTTACATATAAGTTATATGTGAATATAATAGTCAGACAAGCTAAATTAATAAATTTAAAATGAATAAAATCACTAGCAGAGCTGAATGATTTGAACAGTACACATATGCACTCCCTGATTCGTTCCATTTATTGTAGTGTTAGACCATTCTTTAGAATAGATAATATACTAGCAGACAAATAACATGAAGGCAGTCGGGTAGAGCATTCATTACGTTTATAACGATTTACCTCATTTTGTGTAGAAGCAGAATTCATAGGCGTTTTAATCTAATAAACTTTCACACTGGCTTCCATTATGCTGTTACAGATGTCAAATGTATTCCCACAGGAAAAGTGTGTTGACTCCAAGAAATCATAAAACTCACATTTCACATGGCTGCAAATCTTCTGAAATCATGTGTAACACAGACAGACTTCTAGGTACCGTCTTTGCAGCAATTTCATGAAAACTGACAGTGAGGAAAACTGCAGCTATTGGATAATTTTCTTTGAACTTTGCTCTAAGAACACATTGCCTGAAGAGTCTTTTGTTTTCCCAGCAGGGCTTCAAGAGCAAAGTCAATTAAATATCTATTTT
>NW_016897159.1:0-243 GCF_001698545.2 Rhinopithecus bieti | reverse complement strand
CCCTGTCTCTACTAAAATACAAACAAATTAGCTGGGCATGGCGGCGTGCAACTGTAGTCCCAGCTACTCAGAAGGCTGAGGCAGGAGAATTGCTTGAATCCAGGAGGCGGAGGCTGCAGTGAGCCACGATCGTGCCACTGCACTCCAGCCTGGCAACAGAGCAAGACTACATCAAAAAAAAAAAAAAAAAAAAAAAAAAAAAAAAAGTAAAAAAAAAAAAAAAAAACATATTTCCCAAAATTT
>NW_016897158.1:0-244 GCF_001698545.2 Rhinopithecus bieti | reverse complement strand
TAAGAATATTGGAGAAAGAAGAGGTTTAGGAAAGAGGGCAGAGGATGGGGAAAATGATGACCTCATTTTGAACACACTAAGGGCCTGAGGGACAGCCAGCAAGATGGGTCAAGATATCCAGCAAGCACCTGAATAAAAGACAGATTGTGAAGGCAGGTCTAAGATATACTTATGAGTTGAAACCACCAAAGTACACGAGATCACCCGGGAACAGTATCTACAGTAAGGAGAGCAATGTGCCAAG
>NW_016897157.1:0-228 GCF_001698545.2 Rhinopithecus bieti | reverse complement strand
GAGGGGTCTCCTTAGACTTTTGGGGGGGAAAATTTTTTTTTTTTTTTTTTTTTTTTTTTTTTTGAGACGAAGTCTTGCTCTGTCGCCCATGCTGGAGTACAGTGGCGCGATCTCAGCTCACTGCAACCTCTGTCTCCCAAGCAGCTGGGATTACAGGCGCATGCCACCAAGCCCGGCTAATTTTGTATTTTAGTAGAGACGGGGATTTCACTATGTTGGCCAGATTGG